>NW_009612002.1:2537-16443 GCF_000690535.1 Cariama cristata
GTCTTCCTGGGGTGACGGCAATTGCACAGCCAAACTGAAATGCTGATATAGCTACAGAAAGAAAGCGAATATCTCTCTTTTTTTACCTAACTAAACCAAGTCTTTTTATAATTAGAATCCCATAATACTACCTGCCTATGAAAACACATGTAAACTGCTCATGATTTTATCCTGTCTTTCTACACTTATTTTGTCCATAGTTTTGGGGGGTGTGTGTGCCCAGTCCCTTCCAAATCCATTCATCAATTACAACTACATCTGAGAGTCAAGTAGAAGTCCCAAAACATTATATTCTTACAATAAATAAGGACTGGAAGGACAACTTGAAAGCAGGGGAAAGGCTGCAGCATAGGCACGTACATTACTGCACACCAGAGAATCAACCTGGGAGAGAGCCGTTATGAATGCCTTAGCTGCTGGAGAAGCTTCAGCTGGTGCTCATTGCTTATTAGACCCCAGAGAATCCAACTTCACAGAACAAATCCTTAGGAAAACAGGCTTCATTTGCTCTGCTGCTCATGAAGTTGCCTAAATTGCCCATCACTCTTCAAAGCTGCCAGACAACAATCAAAAAAGTTTTGATTGTTTGCAGCTTGCTAAGCCAAACTTTAGTTGATGTGATCAGCTTAACTCCTGGCTGTAATGGAGTCATGATCCAGTTGGCTCACCTGTCAAGGCTCACAGGGTTTTGGTCCCAATATACTGGGCAGTAAGGGAGTGGGAGAGAAGGACTTCATCCTGCTTCCCCAGTCCTGGTTGCTCCACTGCTTCTCTGGTGGCTCCATGTTCTTCTGGATTTTTGTCATCTGGCAAGTGTAATCACGTTGGGGTTTTCTCACAGATCAACCAATCAAAGGAGATTCTGTGTTTATAGATATTATGGTCCACTTCCCCCCCTCAACTAATTTGAAAAAAGGTCAAAGCTGTCTTCATCTAGAGAGACATCACTAACAGAAATCTCACAGATTTAACTGGTTTTGCATTGTTTCTTTCTGAAATCAGGGGAAGGAGAGCAGGTAAAAGATATACAACGTACCCTCATCCATTTGCTGCCAAAGCAAGTTTATTTCTACCACGTATTTGCTAGTGCAGTGGTACTCAAATGACAGTGCTTGGAGCTGGTTCTGTCACAACCATGAAGCATCAGTCACTCTTTGAGTAGTGACATCTTCTGCTCCTTATAGCCCAGAACAAGGTTCTTCCAGGGTTCCCAGTGGCTATTTCAACCAAGTAAATTCAAAATAACAAGTACTTGTCTGCAACTGGCACAGCTGCTTCTTGTCTTTTTTTGTTGATTTTTTTTTTTCTGTTTTGGTATGGCTCCAGCCAAGATCAAAACTGAGCATTAACACATACTGTGGAGGACCAGACTTCAGAGAGACCCCAAAAGGCTCTATCAAAGAGTACTGCAGGCCACAGAGGGAAATACAGTGTTAATAAAATCCTTCACCTGGAAAGTGCGCAAATACAACGTGGAACAACAAACTACTTAAGTGCTCTCCCGAAACTACTTTTGGATGTAGCAATGGTAGTATGAATTTTTAAGAATAGTACCTGGAGGAGATGCATGTTTCATCAATGAACATATTAAGCTAGTCATGTTCATAATCATAGGAAACTAGTACTGGTTGCCTGTGTGTCTTTGAATGCTTGCTGGTTTATTTTAAAAATATTTGTGAGTCCTGAACTTCACATTATTCTTGTTCCTCATTATCAGTTAATTGCCATCATTAATCATTGTTTTCTTGATTAAAAAGTAACAGTCAGTTCAATACCATGTGATATGGATGACTAATCACAACTCAGGAGTAATAAAGAGTTGAAATAAGTGTTCACGAACAAGTTGTCATCTGTAATTTGTCCTCATAAACTAGTTGGCAAATACTTATGTGCAATGAATACTTCCATACAAATTAAGATGAGCTTGAAAATTATTTATAATCAGGGAAAAATAGTGGAATTCATCTCATATTTCATTTGCAATAAATAATTTAGACAAATCCAGTTATCAGAGGGGGGGAGCAGAAGACCTTTATGTAAAGTGAGTATCTACAATGCAAATGAGTTGAAAATCACTTTTGCTATTGTTTTATGCTGTTAAAATTTTAAAGTGCCAGGTGCTGCTATAATTTCCTGACTGTTCTGTAATCCTAATAGAATCCCCTCTTCAGCAAGTTTTGTCAGAATTTTGTTTTTCTTAATTATTTCATTGCTCCTTGTACCACTCCATCTTTCTCTCATAGTCGTAAGGTGGCAGATGGACTCCTTCATGCAGACTGTCCTGCCTATTGCTTCAGTAGACTTGGTTCCACCAGTATTAAATACGGTTTGAGTAGGATCCAGTTATCTATATTAAGCCATCATCCATGGCAATTTGAGATGCCCTAAGATACCTGAGATTCACAGGTGGGGGTGGCAAATAATACACAGAACTTGTGGAGAGCCCATTGCCTGTTGGAGAGGAGCTGGAGACCAAGCACAATACCTTTGGGCTTCTCAAGGGCTAGTAGACACCTGCATGGGGGCAATGGTTTAGAAGAAGAGATCTGCATCACCTGTGATGAATCTCAGACAACCTCACCTGCACGTGGAAAGCATACTGACAAACTTAACCTGAAGTGCCTTAATCTGGAGCTGTACCGAACTGCTAGAATTAGGTAACATGAAACTCACCCAGAGAGCCTGCTATCTCCGTACCATAGTCTTGGTTTTTTACATGCAATCTAAAAAAAAAGCATACCATCTTTGTACTTTGAAGTGTTTTCAAAATTATCCATTTATTTGCATTCATTCACACCTAAATTAGACATCTAAATTCATTGACTACACGCTTTTTTATTTTCCACCAAACGAATCACTCTTTATTCCATTTTATCTTTTTCTTGACTTTATGCCTGCACTCTCAGAGTCATTTTTTTTCTTCTATCTACATGCAGCCTGAACACACCTCCCTTCCCATGCTGGCATAACAAGCTACTGTGGAAACAAGTTATTTATGTAGTCTCTTAGAAAACTAATTAAGCTATTAGATAAGAGTATGGGTAACGATGAGCCAGGTGATACATGGTGCACATCTCTGAGTTAGAAAAGGAATCTTCTGAAAGCTTCCACAATCTATTTGGGCAAAGGGAAATACTTTCACTTGTATGGATCCACAGAATAGCCAAGGGTCCACAGCAAGTCAAGAACTCACCTGAGTATTTTGATTTTGTAATAATGACCTAATCCAGCTATCTCAGGTGCCTCACTTGTACCCACATTTAAATTGCCAGGTGAAGTAGTTTTTCTATTGGAAGTTTCTATGTTCCTGGAGGGAGGTAGGTGCCAGTTAAGACCTCTTGAGGAGGAAACCTGATTTTCCCAGGAATAGACAACTCCATTTGCTGCAATTGTTCTGCCCCTGAAACCTTCAGGGTCATCTACCTCTGCCCTTGGAGTATACAGCACTCTTCAGAAACATACTGCAGCACAACTGAAACAATCACCTAAAAATTCTGTGTGAATCAGTGCCTGAATCAGGCAAACTGTTTCCCACCTTTCAGCTGTGTCCAACAAAGCTTATTCTTATATAGAGGGGGCTGTTACCATCTAGGTAGCTAGTGATTTATTTCTCTTAATACATTGGTTTCATAATTTCCACTATGGAAGCAGCAGTTAGATTCTGCCAGTAGCAGTTGCCAGATTTGTGGGTTTTTTTCTTTTTGAGCACAAGTATGTTTGCTTTGATACATTTACCATCGCAAAAGTGGAAAAGTGATGTGACATTTTGAAATTCAGGCATTTAAATAAACATCCTTGCTCTGGCATGTTCTGTTCTATAGAGTTCTAATTATTATCACCAAAAAATGCTTTTACAGTATGGTCTTTATGAGAGGAAAAGTATATGAGTGGGTGTACGCATGTATCTGTAATTTGTCTACTTACAGATGCCCTGTGCAAAGCTACCCCCAGCACAGAGATTAGTAGTACAATCCAAAGCGTAAATCAAGAGATACAAATAGATGGAAACCATCTTGCCTACTTTGAATAGCTGCTATAGATTATCTTTTTGTTGACCTACAAATTACTCAAGTGTTTCTAAGGGGATGAGATATATCATATTTTGTTATTAGCTATTATTGTTACATGCCTGAAGGGATGGAGTAGTGTGCTTCCATTTCAATTACTCAGGCTTCTTTACTGGATATGGATTGAGCTGATTTTACCCTATAAGAACAAATGCTGTTATTACATTTAATGATTAAAATCCTACTTGCACTCAGTTAAAATATAAATCAGTAGTTTGGAAGAACAGGCTTCAAGCTAAACAAAATTGCTTTGGGAGACCAAATAACTGAGGGAATTACCAATGGGCTACTCAGGCTTTCACCTCTATAGCAGGTCACTAATTGGATCTAGACCAGGTTCATAGTAGTGACCTGAATTTGGAACCAAAATTATTATGTCTGCTGTGCAGCCTTCAGTGCCTAGTGGTCTCCATCCAATTCCTTGAAAGTGTCTGTACTGGGATGGGTGTGACAGGCAATGACTCACTCAGCGATGTTAGTTAGCATAATCTGAGATGTGACATATTTTGGAGATGCCTATTTCTCTCCATTAAATAGAGGAAGTATCTAGATTACTAGCCCAGAGTTAGACTATTTGTTTTCAGACATCTGAAACTGGGGAAAGGTATAAAGTAGCTGGTTGATGAGGGAAATTTTGTCATATGCAGAAGTTGGACAAATATATTTTTCCTGAATTTCTAGAGCTCAAAATTCAGAAACTTTTTTCATAATATGAAAAAATCCCAATTGTGTACGTACAAAAAACAGTAATACTGATATTCTCCTTGTCTCATCATGAAAAATAAATATGGATGCTAGTAAGATGCTAATAATATCAGACATAGCCTTTAGTTTTCATTGTACTTTCAGGCTACCTTTCAAAAATTCAATGATTCAGGGTGGAGATGAGAGCAGAATATGCCCCTTCAATATAAGAGGCACATTTATTGCAAGAGGTGGGTTGGTCCGTAATACTAAGAATTTATTACTTCTTTGTCGGTTTTATCGGCTGAAATGTCCTATTTTCCTCCTTCAATTCAGTACAGACTCATGAGTCAGGAAGGGCCCTGCAGGACTATTTTATCCCAGGGGAATGCCGGGATTTCATATCATATCTCTTCAAGCTCCTTTTGATTATAATTGCTTCATGATTTCATGCAAAATTTCAACTCTAGCCAGTACTGTTCGTCAATGAAGTTTTACTGGAACTAGCCAACTCTTTTGCTGTGGTTTTGGGGGTTTTTTTAACTATGAACTATCAGTATCTTTGCTGGAAACCTTGCATCTGGGATACACACACATTTCCTGCTGTGGCACAGAGGTTCAGTGGGTGATCTGAGCTCTCAGGGTAAGAAGGGGGCAAACATCCATTAAACAATACTTAAGTGGGAAATATTTGGTCAATGGCTCGTTTCCCCTCCACAGTCGAAGTCTGCTACTTTTCGCTGCCAGATGGTGTGTGAGATTTATTTCTGAACTTCTAGACAGAGAGGAGGCATTTGAGCTGCTTTGAGGCCGTATCTCTTCTCCAAAACTCTTCTAAACAAGGATTTCAGAAGTCTCTGTTGTAAATTTTGAAGTGGAAATCTTTTAGAATTCAGTTTGCTCGATGTTGGCAGAGGAATTTTTTAGTTGTTTTCCCAACCTAAACAGCTTAAAGGCACAAACCGAAAAAAATACATTGCACAGTATAAGCAAGTGCACATGCACATACTCAAAACTCAGTAGCTGCACTGTGGGTAGATTTACTTCTGATTGAAGAGGTCCAGCTGTAGGCAGCATCCTATTCTAAATAAATACAGCAAGACAATGCAGCTTTGCACAAACATGCCAAAGTTTCCTCAGGACTTCTGACAGCAGGCAGCCAATTACTTTGAAAAGAATGGGTTCTGTCTCATGACTACAGCAACACAAATGCATCTCCCTTGATCCCAACATCAAGGTAGAGCTTTGCATTTTCGATATTTTAATTCAATACAAAGCAGCGTTTCCAATGTTATTTAGTTTTTTACATTGGGTGGCAACTTGTTGGGTTTTTCTGCAATCAGATGTATCAGCGGCAAGGTTAAAAGAGGTATATAAATAATAGATGGTTTCTCTCACCTGAAGAGGGATCCGCCAATTCTTGCCCTCCTTTTAATTTGGGAAGGGAATATCGTTTAAAAGATGACAAATTTTTTCCCATCAAGTGAGAGAAGAAGGAGGCCTCCAGAAGAGCAATGGCTGATGACACAGCATGACTATCTGACAGGCTGGAGAAGTAACTGTAAAGTTACCAGCACAACAAGCCTTTTATCTTTGATGATAGTATTTGAAGCTTGTGATTTTCATCCAAGGAATAGGAGGAGGTATATGACGTCCTCCCACCACTTCTTTTCTTACTGTTTTAATTACCATTATTTAAAAAATTATAAATATTCACCAAATAGACATCCTCTCTTTTTTTAAATTCCTGTAAGTGAGTTACAGGAATATCTTCACTACACCGCTGAACTTGGCTTTATTCCCAACATAAAAATAGATAGCTCTTTTTAAATTTCTTTGCTTTTATGTTAATTTTCTGGGTAAATAGGTAGCCTTACATGCCATTGAGTTTCTTTGGAAGCTTAGTCACAGGCCCATTCAATTGCTGGGAAGGCTTTCCACCTGTATTAATATAGCTGAGGTCTTCTTTCCACGGGAATGACAGTCACAGGGCTTTCCTGAGCAGGCTGTAGCCTTCAGCGCCCAAGGGGACACACTCAAGACCCAATTAAAACCTGCATTTGGGTGTTACAGTAACCGGAATCTGGTTAATTAAAATTCTTCCACTCCCTCTGTGCGAGGAACAGGTCCACGTTGGCAGACTGCACTCCTGTGCGTACGGCTCGGGAAGTTTTGTAGTGCAAGGCTCAGCAGTGGCACGCGTGGGTGCTGCGCTCCGGTCGGATGCATCGGGTGCTTAGGTTCCCTTCGAGTAAAACAAGAGATGATTTGGTTCCTACACAGCAGCCTGCTGTGACAGACAAAGCCAAAGGGAGGGATGCGTTTGAAACATTGCCCCTTGCTTAGACTAGAGAACTTATCTCAGGCACAGCTGTCAGCCTGCAATTCAGAGCCTGAAACCTGATCCTGGCTTAAGCTTTTGGATTTCCCTTGAGGAGAAGACCTCTGCAACAGCTCTCTTTTGCACGAAATCTTGTCCAGGAAATGGTAAAGCTGAGTTCAGTGCCTTCCTCAGACTAACAGGGTTTGAATTTATACCTCCCAGAAGTACCGGAGGGTGCATGAACTGCCATCTGTAGGCTCACCTGGGTAGAAAGATGCCTCCACATCTGTTCAAGATGAATTTTTGTGCAGCCAGGCATGCAGAATTCATGGCACCCAAAGGAAGAACAGCAAAAGAGCCTGATTCAATACCTGGGAATGGGGACAACTGTGTATCCGGTTGCAGTTACAGGATACTGTGTGCACATCCTTCCCTACATCAGCACTGGAGGGAAAAAGATCATCCAGGGAAAAGAAAGAGGCTTTTCCATCCCCTGTTGAGGCACCTAATGTCTACACTGGAAATACACTCTGTCTCACCTCTTCTGACCCTGTGGATTTTTCACCACTGCTTTAAACAGGAAGGATGTAGGGTATCTTCTTAAGACTGTATCTGACTTATAGCAAGGATATCCTTCTCAGCTGTACAATCCCCCATCTTAATCTGAACAATGTGAACATCAATTTAAATCATTGGTCTTCCACTTCCTGACCAAATGCTCCACACAGTAAGTACTGTATAAATGATCATTAACTCCACAAGTTCTTAACTGAAATCAGTGTCATCCAAAAAACTTCATCTTGGACCGAGCAAGCTTAGTAATTAGATCTTACGAGAGATGGTATACATGCTTTCACAAGCAGTCTAAGCCATTGTAAATCCTCATAGTTCTCAAAAATAGTGATTTTAACCTGTGCCCCACATTTCTGCTCATTAGCACTCAGGTAGCCATATGGTTTATCACCTTGCTGATCAGGCTGACTGTACAGGCACAGAAATGCCTGTGCTTGCACAGGGAAGTCACGGGTCTGTGTGCCCGTGGTTGGAGGGGTACAAGTAGGAACAGACTTCCTCTTGTGGCACTCAGACTGGTTTAAACTGCCTGTGGCCTATCATTTGCTGTAAACCAGCAATTACAACTGCTGGACCTCCATCGTAAGAGGTAGGCACCAAGGAAGTTTGCTTCAAAATATCATTTGACATTCTGGGACATAAGCAGGAACTTTTCAATCACCCCCAAGCAGCTTAGAAGAGGTTTTCTCTGATCACTGTCCTTTATTTGGGCTTCCTACATGGTAATTTAAGTGCCTGGAGCTGTTGTCTTGAATTTGAATCCTCTGTGGAATAACGAGAGCTAAATGGGATTATTGGCACACTTCATGCGTGGCAGTATGCTGCGCTATCCAGGCAACAGGAAAAATATGTGAAATATTCCTTTTCCAGCATTAAAAGTAACAGTTCTCAGGATTATCTGTGATTTCTTTTACAAGAACATAAGAAGAGCATCACTGAGTTAGACCAAAGGCACGTTTAACAAAGTTCTTGTTTTCTACAGCAACCAATAGCAGAGGCTTTGAGGAAGATGTTAGGAAAGAAAGAAATAAAACGCACATCAATAGCAAACCTTCCCTCTGTCAGCAGCTTAGGGTCTTCCTCAGCTACAGCTTATATCAGGTCTTCAGGTTAATGACATTTTATTACAGCTTGAGTAGACTGGAAGAGACATTTGCCTCACGAATCTCCCTTCCTCAATCATACTTAAGTCTGGGCTCTCCCAGTATCCTGAGACAGTGAGTTCCATAATTTAATGATGTGAAAATTCTGACTTTGTTTGTTATAAGTGTCCCAAACAACTTCACTGGGTTTTACAATAAGTAATTATTGTCTATTCACTTTTTCTACACTAGTCTTTTTTCTATACCCTTTTTCCTAGTGAGTCCCGCCCCAGACTGCAGTATCTCATTCTACAAAATAGCTGGGCCATGCTTCTGGCTACTGCTGATTGCCCCTGTGAACATTTTCTACCTTTTTTGTCCAGGGCTGATGATAAACTTTATTCATGAGGAAGGACAACTGCAAATGATCTGTAACTGAATCCTCACAGTCAAAAGCCCTACCCATTAAACTGCAAACTCAGGCTCTCTTTTCTGCTCTCTTTCTAGTCCCGTAGCTCGTAGACTCAAATGCTATAAATGCCAACAGATTTACCTCTGCATTTCTCTCTGACACCCTGACCGTCTACTTGTGGTTTTGCCTGGGATCCTCCTTTGGAGTGAAATAATTTATTTTCTGCTAAACTTGTTTCCTCCTATTCTTAGCACTCCTGGTTAAGACCTCAGCAGTGGCACAAGTAAGACTGCATCAAGTTCAGTCCTCCAGCACTATTTTAGATAGCTCCAGCTATCTTCAGCTCTTTATTTTAGATACTTCAAATACTAGGGTTACAATGAATCCAGAGGAGCCTGAAGGCCAGCACAGAGGGGCTTTGCCTTGAGCGGTACGAGTACAGGACATCAATGTTGGCTTTGATCGCAAGCACTCCTCTATGTGGACACTGCTGTGGCCTCAGTTCAGGAGCAGAAAGAGCCCTCCAGGAGTGCTGGCTACTACTTTTTTCTATAAGGTAACATCGATGTGAATCTCTGAAACAGAAGATTGACTCCAAGTCTAATGATTCTGTGCTCTAATGATCAGTGCTCAAACCTCAAGGTTATTTCTACCTCTCTGAGCTCTGTATTTTGTGTGAAGCCTGTCCCGCCAGCTGTGTGGCTCAAATCGTGTCTGCCAGACCAGACATAGGGATACAACTTCATCTACAAATCCTAGATAGGCTGAGGCAGAAGGTGGGCACCTGGAGCCTTTGGGCATCTGCGCAAGCAGAATTTAAACCACTGAGGAAAACAGGGGAGCTCACAGCTTCCCAGAGACCTAAACCAACTCAGAGGAGAAGATTGAGGGGCAGCTGAATCCCTCTGTTAAGAGTTCAGTGCTAATAGTCCAAGTGGCATTTTTGGTGTCTAAATGGTATTTATTTCTTTCTCCTAGAAACTCTAGTCAATTTAGGGTTGTACTTATATAAAGGGAAGGGAGGTATATATGCATATGCGCACCCAATTACTATGCACATAAACCTATTGAATATACATTTTAAATTTGTGTTCATGTGGTGTACATATACATTATACATATATACACATATACACATTAATATGTGTGTACATTAATAGAATATACTTTCTCGCTTGGATATCTAAGGCAAGATTTTCTGAATGAAAATTAAGTGACAAAATCCCATTAAGTTGCCTGTCTCATTCCCTTTGACTTCACTGAAAACTCAAGGCTCAACCAGCAGAACTGGTCAAAACCCCCTGTATATTCCATTCACAGAACCTCCACCCACATGTTCCTGAAGTCATCATCTGCACCTTTTCATAGTTCTTTTATTTTCTTGTTTTTCCCCACTTTTTCTTGAATTTCTCTACAGATATTGTAGTAAGCTATTATTCTTCCTTATTTCTTATCTAGGCTATTCTTCATGTCTTTTCCACAACGTTTACATTTGCGGTTCTGACTTCCAGCAAACAGTGGCAGTTCTGACTTCCAGCCAACTGAAAGGACAATCAGAGACAGGAAAAAAGAATATTGCATAAATGAAAGGAGATACTACATCATCCACTCTGGGTCCCTCGTTCCTGTTATCTAAGCTATGGACTTCATCTCCTCATGCCCTGGAGTCAGTGGAGAGAATTAAACCCCTTCCCGAGGGAATTCAGGACTTTTGCTTTGGAAGTGCTTACCTCTCTATTTTCCTTATGTAGAATACCTGCAGAGCTGTGCCACTTCACTTAGACACCTACAGTGAGATGTATAAAGCAGAACTTGACATTTTTTATCTGTCTTGATGACAGTAACTTTTATTCTAAACTGAAAATCCTAGACTGAAAACAGGTTTAATTAAAACAGTGCAAGCTTGTGTGTAAACCAGCCCTTAGGCACCTTCTCAGAGTCACATAAATCAGAGCCATACAAGACATGTTATGTTCCTGAATGCATCTGCCTGTCAGAATGAGCCCACCCATGCAGGGTATCTTGTAGCATTTTATTCAGCCTAGTTTTAAAAGCCCAAATCATTCCGCCATTTATTCCATCTTACACAATACACTCAGAGCAAATGCCCTGACTACTTATGGTCATTTAAAAACCCCACAACACTTTACATAAAATTTACTACCAGCAGTGTCCTACTCAATTTACAAATGAGATAATTGCAACACTATTTAAATTCTCCTTACAGTTTCAGCTGGGTGCAGTGCTTTTCTTTATTGCTAGTGCTAAGATTTTATAATGACACTTTGAATTTAGGTGTGGCTGTTTGTCACAGAAATCTAAATATATTGCGTAAAGAAGTAGGTAGTATCAGTCCTTTGTTAATGAGTGCAGCACAGCTGCCATGACAGTGCGGAACTAGAACTGAATGTCAAGTCAGCAGTACAGACAGGATTATATTTGCTTTACCTGGACTCTAAGACTCAGCCTAGACCAGGTTATAACTGACATTATGAGGTAGCAACCATGTTCCACTACTGCCATGTTATCATATAGTCATGAATAAGCTTAACCGTTCCCACAGGAAAACTAGTAACATGGAACAGATGGGAGAGGACAGACATGATGTTTCCTTTAAATTCTTATTTTAGGGGAACATTTCAGAGCTGTCCTCCCTTTCCCTGAAGAACCAGCATGGTCAGTTCTCCACCATCACAGAGCCAACAGCCATTTGGCTCCCAGGAGACCTGCCAGGGGCTGGAGTCATCTCACAAGTAGATTTGGGTTCTTCTGCAGCTTCCTGATTTCCCTCACCTTTCATTGCCACTCAAAAACAGATAGGGAAAAAAAAAATATATACAAAACCCAAGGAAGGTAGAAATGCCATAAGATACCTCATCACATGCAAGTTCCACAGGATGGAAAGGATTTCTGCTCAGGAACTGGTGTAAGCTCATGCAGCTTACACCATCAGCCTCCTGGGTGGATGCCACACACTTCTCTACATCCCTTTTTCTGGCGCAGAACCTAACCTTAAAGATATTACTAGTGAGCACATCTGTAGCTCTATATACAAGCAGATCAACAAGGCCAAACTAGACCATGCTATATTACTTATCTCACAACAGTGCGACAAGGTTGAACTAATTTCCATTCACAAAAGCAAATTTTGGAAAAGCAGCAGTGAAAAAAAGTGCTGTTACCACTAGAAAAGAAAAGATTGCTCTGAAAAAACATGGACGTGAAAAGAGCTGTTTCCAGCAATCATGTAGTGCTTCTGCCATTTATCCTTTTCTCTGTCTTCCTCTCTTTCAAGAAGCAGGTGCCCAAGTAGATTTGCTCATGCATTCAGATTCTATGTTACTTTTCAAAACGCTCATCATCAGGCATACATACACACACACAAAAAAAAGGAAAGAAACTGCACCTAGATGTCAGCAAGGCACTCACAAAAGGGTTTTCTTTGATATTCAGAGAGGGGATGCTGGAGGGGGTATTTTTTTTAAAAAAAAAAGGTAGGATGTACTTCACAGTAGGGCTCCCAATAAAAGTGGAGGCTGTGAAGTCAGAAAGGGAAGAAAAGTTGTCATTTTGGTGTGTCCTACAGCACTGAATTAGCACAGAAACCGTTGCCATTGCAGATGCTCAGAAAGGAAATTATTTTTGCAAATAAACAGTCTCCGAGTCATGACTTAAGACAGTGTGTAAGAATGCATATGTTAGAGTGCAGTCACTCCAGATTTTGCTTTGTTTGCATTGTAGCATATTGTGACCTACATTAAATGGTTTCCATGCACTGACCGCAAAACAAGCAGGCTCAAATGACACAGCCCAGCATGGAGACAGCTCCATTTCATTAACAGAGCAGTGCAAAAATGCATTCTACAGCTTTGCTGTTTGCCATTTCAGAACAGCGATATACACCTGCCACAGTACAGACACCCCTGGGCAATATTAGCTGGATACTGCAGCACTGTAAGAGGGGTTAGAGCTCTGTACTCGTGCCTGAAGTCCCCATCTCAGCTAACCGCAGTCTCGAAGATGATACTGTGCCTCCGAGTGCCATGTGGCATATCAGATGCTAGTGCCCTGCTTAAGTGTCTCTAGTGCTTCTGTTTCCCATGAGAGCTCACTAGTGGAGGTGAAATATGGGAGCCCACGTGGGCCCCGCACGCAGTATAATCACACACACAGAGTGCTGCACATGGGGCAATAAACCTCTGTACGTAAGCTGGCTTCTGTGGTCCCAGCTCAAAAACGTCTGGGCAAAAAAACTATTAACCCCTTCAACAGATAACGGAGAGTGAGGAGCAATAATAACAACATCCAGGTACTAGTCAACACATTTTTTCCGTAGGAGGACTGCAAAGACCTGAATTGTAAATCCCAGTTTTACAGAAAAGGAACTGAGATGGCTAAAGCTAATTGATTTTCCTGCACTGTAGCATGGATATACCAAAAATGAAATATAGTTCTTATTATGTTTTTTATAATGGAAAGAAATAAAAAATAAGAGGATGTGGACATGAATATATACAGAATAAACTGCATATATATCTCACAGGCACACACAAAGAAGCGAGCAGAAAATAAGCTTGTATAAGAAGAAATGACTGTGTAAATTTAGAAAATGTCAGCTCTAAAATTCCTCTTGTGACCTTCTAGCACTCTTAGAATACAGTCTTCTATTGCAACAGAAAATGCTAAATTTTTCTCAGATGTGAATAAAGACTGTGACTAGGGGTAAATATAATATAATATAATAATATTATATAATAATTAATAT
>NW_009612003.1:0-9026 GCF_000690535.1 Cariama cristata
TGACTCTCCCCGGAGCGGTCGGTACTGGAGAAGACACTGCCCTGGAGGTGCTGGTGGGATGCCCTTCCCTTCCTTGAGCTCGGGTGCTGTTCATGCCCTGGGTAGCACAGCGTTCACTCTGAAGCCTAGTGGTGTTCCTCAGTGCCAGCCATGCTGGTGCTGTTCCATGCTGGCATCCCCTGTGTTGGCAGGGGCCACCTCTGGGCAGCTGCAACCCTGGTCCCACCAGGCTTCAGTGGGCTCCCATCCTGCGCTGAGCCAGTGGGTCCTGCCCTCAGTGGCAGGGGGGCCCCCCCCCCCCCCTCCCTCCCTTGGCTCCTCCCTTTCCAGCTATGGAGCAGCTGTGAGCCCTGGGGGGCTGCTTGGCACCACCAGTGGGGTGGGGGGGAGGTTGGGTGCCCCCCACTTTGGGA
Organism: Cariama cristata; assembly: GCF_000690535.1. Classification (NCBI taxonomy): domain Eukaryota; kingdom Metazoa; phylum Chordata; class Aves; order Cariamiformes; family Cariamidae; genus Cariama; species Cariama cristata. The sequence goes on from NW_009612003.1 coordinate 414, forward strand.
GCATGTTAGGGTTACCTCTTGCTTAGCGGGGACCCTGGTGCATTTGACTCCAGATCCTTGAGGACTACCTACTGGTGGAAGATGTGCCTTTGCTGGAGGAGATGGCCGAGGAGGATGAAGAGCTCGACCTATACAACGAGATGACTTTTGGGTTAGGTAAGATCTCAGAGGAGCCCCAGTGTCAGGGAGCTCAGCCAGCATCCAACAGGGTGAGGAGGATGGAGGTGGGGGGTGAGGAAGGTGTCCTCCTGCCTGGTGAGGAGCTGGGTTGGGAACAGGGTTCCTGGTGAGCACTGCCCAGGCTCTCACCCACCCTGTTGTGCTCTGCTTCTCCCCTCCAAGACCGGGACTCTGCTGAGGAGGACACCACAAAACACCTGATGCCTCTGGAGACGAGCCCTGAGCTGGCTGAAGTGGTGGCAGAGGAGACTGAGGCCAGAGAGAAACTGGGGCCTGGAGCAGCTGAGCAGCCAGAGGAGCTGGAAGACCCCCAGGAGGAAGGTGGGATAGAACCAGAGGTTGAGCAGCTTGGCTCCGAGTTGGAGGAAGAGGAGGAGGAGCTGGGGACTGAGGAACAAGAGGAAGACCAGGAGCCCTGTGAGGAGCCCAATGACCTGGGAGACCCAGCAGTGATGAGAGCCGTTCAGAGCAAACCCACACTGGAGGTGATGCGTGAGCGGAGAGGGAGGGGACCCATGCCTGGCTGACAGGGACCTGCTGTTCCCCCTCCATCCCCACACCTGCGGGTCGTGCCCCATGGAGGGCACTGGGGGTAGTTTGGTCCCTGCCCAAGTGAGGAAGACCTGCCGTGCAGGGCTGAGTACGCGCCTGTAACCTCTTTTTTTGGTTGCAGAGCCAGGACTCGGCAGTGCTGGACAGCAGGGTTCGTGCTTGCTGGGCAGAGTTTGGCAAAGAGGACGTGGTAAAAATGTCCCCTCCCATCCGGTGACGAGGCTGAGCGGCCCCTGCAGTGTCCCCTGCCCCTCTCCTCTGCCTCTCTCCTCCTGTCCTCCTTCCCCACACTGACCATCTCCCTGTCTTCCAGCTGGTGATGGATCCCATGGTGTGGGGCTCCTGCCCTGGCAGCATCCCACCCCACCATGTGCTGGAGGTGGGTACCCCCAGCCAGGCCTATGGGAAGCAGCTGAAGACTCCCCAGTCCCTTGGGATAAGGGTCATGCAGGCAACTTGGGGTGACCAAGGGACCTCCAAAGCCTGATCTCAGGTCTGGAGGTGCACAGATGTGTCTTTTGGGTGCAGAGATGCCCACCCTAAGCAGAGCCTGTGTTTGAAGGCAAAGCTGTTGAGTTTGGGAGGACTGAGACCCCCCCTGCTGGGTATCCCTGTGGGTCCTCTGCTGTTGCACACTGCCAGGATGCGAGCCTGGCTGGTGCATGGTCTGGTTAAGCAATAACTGAAGGTTTTGGTGAGCTGCCCAGTGCTGGGTTACCTAAATTGATCCCAGCTGGGCTCTGTTCCTATCTCCTGCTGCCTCCTCCCCACAGGATAAAGCTATTCTTCAGGTCCTAGAGAGGCCTCCACCATCCACCAACGTGACCCTTGACTTCCTCGGCTCCCCTGTGCAGAGGGGCTATGGGGGTTCACCCCGACTTAAGCGCCCTGACTTAAGACTGATGTCCCCCAAGCCATTCCCCCAGCGCTTTCTCCGGCAGGTAACGGGTTTTGGGGGTCTCTTGTGTCCCTTCTTTCTCTGCCCTTCCCTTCCCAGAGGTGCAGCCTTGAGGACAGACTTGTCCCAGTGACACCTCCCATCTCCTGCCCTGCAGCAGTCGTCTCTGATGCCGTGCTCCCCTCGGCCTTTCACGCCAGCTCGCAGATCCTCTCCGCTCTTTGCTTCTAACCAGGTAATGCAGCGGGCTGTGAGCCACCAATGTGTCCCTTCTGAGGTGGCCCTGGAGCCACAAGGGATTGGGACAGTGCCTCCTCAAAGCTCTGCCATCTGGAGCAGACTTCGCAGCTCTGTCTAATCCTGAGCACCCATCTCTGATGTCTTGCTGGCAGGGAAAGGAGCCACTGATGTAGCCGTTGCTTCATAAATCTATTTGTCCTGAAGTCCCCACAGGACCTGCACAGGGCATGGTGTTGTGCTTGGTTGCTGTGGCACTAGTGATGGGCCTGGGGCATGCGGTCCCTGGTGACACCCAGGTCCCCTTGCCTTGCTCAGCTGTAGTAGCAGGATCCTGGGGGGGTATCATCTTGCCATGGTGCCCCACACGTCCTCTCCATGCAGAAAGAATGTAGTCCCTGCCAGGATGGGACCCAGAAGCCAGCATGGAGCTGACAGACCTCTCCAGCACCCTCAGAGGGGAAGGCTCAGACACTTGATCACTTCTCTCTCCCTCTCCAGACCACAGGGTATGCGTCTTCGACCCCTTTCCAGCCCATGTCACCCAACATCAGCAGCTCACCGCGGCCTCTTGCCATGCACTTTGGTCCCATGTCTCCCTCTTTGGACCCTGCTCTCTTCTTCAGTCCATCAGCCAGCGGCCAGCTGAACCTCAGGTAGCAGGATGGTGAGCGGGGTGCCTGGATGGGGCCAGAGGAGCCCCACAAAGCCTCTGGGGATGGCTCTAGTGTGGGTGCTGAGCCCCCTGACCCCCATCTGGTCTCCTCTGCAGTGCCCCCAGCCATATGACCCAGCTGCACCCCCAGCACCAGCGGATCCTGACCCAGCGGCAGCAGCAAGGCGGGCAGGCACAGAGGTAAGGGGGTCCCCAGGGAGCTGTGGGGTGGGTGGTGGAGTTCTAGGCAGTCACAACTAGCCTGCAATCTTCTCCTGTGTCAGCGTATCCCCCAAGAAGCTGTGGTCTCCTAAAGTGGACCCTTATGCTGGACTGATGACCTCCAAGGAGAAGGACTGGGTCGTCAAAGTGGAGATGATCCAGCTGCAGAGCGAGAACATGGATGATGACTACTACTACCAGGTGAGCTCCTGCCAGCAGCACTAGTGGCTTGTTCTCCTCAGGGCTGGGACTTCATCTCTTTGGGAGCTGGAGGGTGCCAGAGCTTGTGGTGACTCCCCTCCTGGCTATGCCTGTCATTACAGACATACTACCACCGGCTGGAGCACAAACAGGCAGAGGAGGAGCTGCTTGGTGGCCGCAACAAGCAGGAGCCCCTCAAGCTGGTCACGCCATTCATCCAGAAAGTGGAGACGTACGACTCTGGTGAGGGACTGGGGTGGGTGGCTGGGTGAGTGGCGGCGGGATATGGCCTCACCATATCCCATCTCTCTCCCAGTGGTGCGTATTGCGGGCTCGCTGGGCCAGGTTGCGGTGTCCACCTGCTACAGCCCTCGCCGGGCCATCGATGCTGTGCACCATGCCCTCGTGGAGGAGGTAGGTAAGGGGAAGTTGGGCTGGTTGGTGCCCTGGATGCCTGGGGACACTGCTCTCAGCTTTCCCCAGGTCATGGAGCAGTTAGGAGCTGCTATGAGCAAGCAGGGGTGCTGCCCCAAGCCGTGGGATGCGGCACACAGGTGAAGCAGGTGCCACCTTGGTTGTGGCAGCTTGTCCCCTGCCAAGGGGTAGGATGGGACTCTGGGCAGAGCTGGCCGTGGCCTCCCTATGGGATTGCTCTGTATCCTGAAGCTGCCTCTGATCCCCAGGGAGCAGCTGGCCCAGTGCTCTGCCAGCGGTGGTGTCTAGTGCTGGCTGTAACTGTTGTACCTTCCTTTCTTCTCTCCTGAAGGCTGCGGGGAGCCACCGGCTTCGGGCGCTGCACAGAATTGAGAAGGTGAGCGAGCCGCAATTCAGGGTAGGGTGGGATGGTGCAGATACTTGGTTTTCGTCCAAGGAGCTCTGTGAGGGCAGGGGTCCTGGATAACCAGTTGGTAGAAGATGCTCCAAGCTGCCTCCTTACACTGTGCCATTTCTCCAGCTCTTCCTGCAGCTGCTGGAAGTGGAGGAGATGCAGCGGAAGATGTCCCTGGCCCCAGAGGAGCAGCAGCTCTGCTGTCAGGAGCAGAAGAGCCAAGAAGTGGAGTGTATCTACCAAGCCTTGAAAATCAGGGCTTGCAGTAGCGAAGAGTGAGTTTGTGCTGTGGAGAGAGGGGAACAGGCAGCACATCCAGGTCCTTGCAGGGCTCAGATGGGCATGGATGAGTAGTTCTGGTTGATGGAGAGCATTGAATCCTGTCCTCTGTGTGTCACCATGGCCTGTCCTGAGCCTTGTCCTCCACTGGAGCTGATGCTGGTCCTTCTGGATGGACAGGGATGCTACAGGTCCCTCGGGATCTGTACCAATGGAGCCTTCGTCCCCAGGGAGGCAGAGGATGAATTCCTGCAACTCCTATGTGTGCGGAAGGGCAAGAAGCTTATGGCCCGGCTGCTGCCCCACCTGACCCGGGACCAAGCGGAGAAGATGCTGCTGACCATCGCCCATCACCTACCCTTCCTCATGAAGAAGGACGTGTTGGACGAGGCAAGCGCCTCCAGCCAGGGCAGGGGCATCCCAGCCTGCCTCATTCCCCCGCCTGCTCTTGCTGGCGGGGGTGGGCAATGGGTTGGCCCGTCTTGCTGGGTCCCAGCATGACCAGGCAGGCAGCTGACAGGCTTGACATGAGACAGGAGCCTCTTTCCATCCCTGAGGAGGAAAAAGGTCTCCAGGGAGGGGTTAAAGCAGTCCTGGTGGCAGTCCCCCTTGGGGAGGGGTTTATGTGTGTGCAGTGTTGACCTTTGCATCCTGCTCAGGTGTTGGGATGGGGCTCCGGGATGGGGCTGTGACCGTGACGAGTCAAATGGTCTCAGATCCCTGATCTCCCCTCTGCCCTGCCCAGTCTCTCCCCCTGCTCTACAGCCCATTGAACGAGGTGGTGGGCAGGATGACCTTCAGCAAACTCATTGAGGTCCTGCAGGAGATGACCAGGCCTCTGCCCGAGTCCCCTGAGCTCCCCCTTGCCATGGCCTTGAAGAACCAGGTATGCAGCCCTGAGGAGGGCAGAGCCTTGTGGCATCCCTGGGGTGCCACCACTGCTGGCCATGACGGTCCTCCTGGTGCTTCCCTGCAGTTTGGGATCTCCTTGCTGTACTCCCTGCTGAGCCATGGTGAGCAGCTACTGTCCTCTGACGTGCCGCTGGAGCCACGCTGCGGGGACTTTGAGACGTGGTGAGGGGCTGTGTGAACAGCAGGGTTGGGGTTTGCTGGCTGGTAGGGTGCTCACCCCCCTTGTTGATGCCCCCAGGACAGATACGGTGTTCCTGGTTGCCCGGGAGCTGTCGCAAGTGCCCAAGGCCTCACTGGTGGAGCCTCTCTTCTTGCCCAGCAACCTTCTCTCGCTCTTCTGCCGCTACCTGGACAAGCAGACTGTCTACCACCTGGAAGCCAAGATGGAGTGAGTACTGCCTGGCATGGCTCCCTGCCTTTCCTGAGGATCCCCCAGGAGAGGAGCAGTGGACAGCTTTGGGGGTTCACTGCTGCTGTCCCCTTGGGGACCCCGTTGGACACAAGTCTCCACATCTCCACCTGGCTGAGCTGATCCTTGCGGCTTTGCACTGGCTTCTCAGGGACAGGTTGGCATCAGCTGCTGGCAGCTCGAGTGTGACAACTTGGTGCTCCAACCTGATACTTTCCCCGCAGGTGCTCCTCGCTGCCGTCGGAGGCTGCCATGCCGTGCTGAGCCCTGGGAGCTGGGGATGGGAACCAGGGCCAGCGGCGCCAGGAACAGGCAGAGCCCAATGCCACGACTTTGAGTTTTGAAGCAAACGCTTATCCTGGTGTGGGGCACTCTGGGTGAACCAGGCACTTGAGGGCTGATGCTGACCTGCCCCAGTGCCTGGGAGCACAGCATGGGGAGGAGGGTAACTTATTTTGGCCTCGCACCCAGCAGCGGTGAGTGCCGGATCATGGCGGGTGTCGAGGCAGGGTCTGCACAGGGGCGCTGGGAGCACCTGGGGGTGAGTGACTTTGTGTACAGCACTTGAAATACAATAAAAAGGTGATTAATGAGCTCCTCTGGCTCCTGTGGGCAGCTTCTGCTGTAAGCACAGGGGTTCTGGAGTCATCATGTGGGCAAGGAGACCCCCCTGATTGGGGATGGTGGGGATCCGAGTGCACAGTAAAAGGGAAGGGCAAGCAGGGGAGGGATGTGCAGGGGACCCAGGAGGATAAAGGAGGATGGAGGAGAAGACAATGCGCTCAGAGGGCAGTGGAGGGGATCAGAGGACACATGTGGCTGGGGATAGTGGGGAATTGAGCCCCCAGGGAGAGCAATGGACTGCAAGAAAAGGGATGTAGTGGGGAAGATGGGGTCAGAGCTTGCCCTGAGGGGAAAGGAAAGATCTGTGCACACAGGAGGGCATATCTGGGTGCACATGGGAAGGATATGGGGGATCTTAAACATACATGAGTGGGTAATAAAGCACCTCTTCTCTCTGCTGAGCTCTCAAAGACCAATTAGCCTCAAGGCTTGCAGATGTGGTCATAATCAAGTACCTTGAAGCATCTTTCTTGAGCAATTTTAACTGACCATGACTGACACAAAGCTGACCCTCACTTCTGTGTCTAGGTCTGAGGGAGTGCCTAGGTACAATATCTGGTCCCACTGTAGAAAACTTTATGGCTCCTGCCTGGCTATATGGTGGGATTCGCCCTAATCCTATGGGACATCTGAACCTAGGCCACCTATGTCTATCCAGAGGTCTAAACTTGATGTCAAAAGCCTGGTGTATATTCATGAGAGGTTTGCACCAGAAAGTTGTCTTATCCTCAGACTGATACCTGTCATGTGCCCAAGCTCCAGCCCCATGTAGATGAAGCTATTCCTTCAAACTGACGTCCTCCAGAGGTTAAACTAATGCACAATGAGACTTTGCAGAAAATAAGGATGTGACCAGTATGGATGAGTGGTTGGATGGGATTTATCTCCACTGCTTACCAAGGTAGCTCACATCTCAGTTTCTGAAACATGCTTCAGAGGAGCAACCGAGATGCCTGAATACAGCTGTACAGAGACACGAGATGTTGCAGATGTGATGCAGGATCTTGGGGGGATTCCTGCCCTTTGTGCTAGCAGTGGGGTATAGGCTGTCAATCATCTAAAAGGGTGTGAAGTCCAGCTGGAAGAAGCTCCAGATCATTCTGGCAGCTGCTTTTGTCGTCCTGGTGCTTCTCCTGCTTTTCTTGGTGTCCTACAGCCTCAACCTTTTCTGTGCCCTCAAAATCACGTTTGCCAAAAGTAAATTCAAAGCCTTCTCCACTTGCTCCTCACACTTTCCTCGCTGGAAAGTTCTTCTTTGGGACAGCTATGTTCATCCCTACGCATCCCTAGCCATCCAGTGTCACTCTTTTGAAGTGACATAGCACTGGCAGGTTGTCATCAGGGTAAAACCCATGGTTTCAAACCCACCGAGGCAATCTGGGGGGATACGTGCACCGTCACCCACCCGCAAGCAAAAGGATGGACCTTGCCATGACAAACCCTAGAGACAATTTCAGACAGAAGGGAGCTAACAGGTGCTCACTGATTTGTAGGAAGAGAGGAGGACACCAGCGAGTCCTTCAAGATAAGGATAAGCCTTGTTATGTTTTTAGTTTGCAAGGGAGCAGAGTGCAGACTCAGCGCAAGCACTCCTTGCCTGAGAACCAGTGTGGATGAAGGAAGAAAATGCAGCATGGTTGCGGTCATGTATGAAACCAAATGCTCCAATATAGAAGGGTTGGAGGTCTCTGCTGGACTCTGCTGCTTTGTTGCAGTAAACAGCTGAGACAAAAGAAGGAAAATCTGTCTCTTTTGGTTACTTTCCCACAACTGAGGGACCTGCACCACTCAGCAGCTCCCCTTGGCGCTTCCCACCTGGAGAAAGAGACCCTCTCCCTGGGGCACCACCGGGTGAATTGATTCAGCTGAGGTATGTCTGGCAGGTCAGGGACCCTGTCTGGTTTATCTGCATTGGGATCTTCTCCCTCAGCCCAAAGCTGATGGGAGTCTAGGGTGCCTCACCTGGCTCTGCTTAATCTACTGCCCTGCCCAGCTCCTCCTGGCACTGTCCCGAAAGAACCACTACCCCTGTGGGGCAGTGGTGAACTTCGCCATGGGCGAGTGATAGGTGGTCGCTGTCTCAGGGATATGGGGCTCATCCTGGGATGTCTTAGGGGGGTGTAGGACTTGTGCTGGGATGCAGGGAAGGATATTTTGGGCTTGCACAAGACTTATTACAGGATGTTTAGGGGAGGAATCAAAGTTGGGCAGAAGGGAGGGATTGAGGTGGTTTGTGGCAGCGCTGACTCTCTTGGGCTGCTCCTGAAAAGCCTGGAGGTGAACAGGCAGCCATCCTGGTCTGCGTGTGGAGGGGATCGTGGCTGTCCTGGTTGAGGTGTTGAGGGGACCGTGGCCATCTTTGTCAGGGCACTGAGGGGGATCGTGGCTGCCTCAGAGTTCAGGTATCCCAGGGAGGATGGCTGGGTCACGGAGAGGACCACAACCACCTTAGCTGGGACGTCAAAGGCATCATGGCGTCTGGGTCAGGGCATCAAGGGGTTGGCGGCCATCTGAGCTGTAGTGCTGGGTCTCAGTTGGGTCCCATCAGTTGAGGGGACTATGGCTGTCTCAGATGGGGCATTGAGGGGACCATGACTGACTTGACCGGGGCACTG
>NW_009612004.1:0-5715 GCF_000690535.1 Cariama cristata
GGGGTGCCCCGGGCCCCGCCGGTGAGGGGGGGCCCTTCCCTCCGGCCTCCCCGCCTGGCTTTATTTTTTAACAAAAGTGATAATTTGGTGGGCCTGATGTCCTGGTTCGAGGGAGGTCTAACGATTTCGAGAGGTGAAAGCAGTATTTGATAAGATCCTAACCCTCAACTAGTGTCATCCTGATAAACCTATGGAAATGCTGGTCAGAGGATGGGGTGCTGCAGTGTGGAGATTGCCTGCAGAACCTCAGCTCTTTCCTCCTTTGTGATAGCCGCAGCCGTACATAAAACTGTAGGCATCTGACATGGTCAGAGACTGCTTCTTAAACATAACAGGCTTCTTAAAGTAAATTGTGTGTCTCAGTTCAGAATGTAAGAATTGCTGGTATGTGTAAGTAAAGCATGCAGTCAGAACAAATACCTCTGGAGAGGAGAGAATTAAGTTAAGAACTGAGTAAATAGGAAGAAGTTTGGACCTAATGTAATTTAAATCGAGATGGTAAGGATAAAATGACTTCAAGAACCAAAGTACATCAAAGTGGAGGTATGCAGAAATAGAGTAAACAGAAGTACTGTGGTACTTCAAGACATGGTTTGGTAGACATGGTGGCATCAGGTGTACGGTTGGACTTGATGATCTTTAAGGTCTTTTCCAACCATAATGATTCTACGATTCTAAGTGACTCCATGAGCACTGTCAGAATAGGAATTCCCAATTACATAAGTCTCTTCTAAGACAGCGGATAAATGCGAACAAGGTTGACAATGTGAATAGAGGCAGATCCTGATGAATCGAAAGAAATACAGCATTAAGGAGCAAATGCATCAAGAAGCTCAAAAAATGGCTAAAAGCAGAAAAGTTGGTTTAAAAACTGTAATTTACTTATGTTTATAGCATCTAACATAGAATTAATCAGATTTTTCTGTCATTAGACCATGAAAGGTATTCTGGTTCCAGATAATTCTCTATATTTTTAAATGCTACTGACTTTCTTCCTCTCCCTGCCCCCTCTGAAATGCATTCAAACATTTTTCCTGGAGGAAAAAAAACATAATTATGTAACATCTGCTAATTAAGTTTTTATAAAAAGAATAGACAATCTTCCAGTCTAATAAAGATTTCTTTTTCTTGCTGGAAATCCACTGAATATGACACCTCCTCACAAGAAAACATCTTCACTCTTGTACAGAACTGAACCAGCAGTTTAAATACTGCACAAAAAATAAACATTTGCTTCAAAATAGATAATTCATAGAATCATAGAATGGTTTGGTTGGAAGGGCCCTTAAAGTTCACCCAGTTCCAACCCCCCTGCCGTGGGCAGAGACACCTCCCACCAGACCAGGTTGCTCAAAGCCCCATCCAACCTGGCCTTCAACACTTCCAGGGATGGGGCAGCCACAGCTTCTCTGGGCAACCTGTGCCAGTGCCTCACCACCCTCACCGGGAAGAATTTCTTCCTTATATCTCATATAAATCTTCCTTCTTCCAGTTTAAAGCCGTTGTCCCCTGTCCTATCACTCCCTGTCCTTGTCAAAAGTCCCTCCCCAGCTTTCCTGTAGGCCATTCTCCCCATTGGTCTAAAATTGATGGATGGTTTTAATATTTGGCCTAAAATTTCTTGTGTCCCAGTTTTTTACATGCAGAAATTGAAGATGCATGGCATATAAAATATATTTTTTTATATTAAGAAGTTAATGACATCTAATTTCAGATGCTGATTAGACTTGGACCAAGGCCTCAATCAAGTCCTCCGAAACTTTTGATGCATTTCCAGAGAACTTCAGCACTAATTAACTTTTGGACCTTAGCAATGTAATCTATAGTAAGAATATTGGACAGGAAACTGTATAATGAACCAGTAGACAACATCTTCTCTGGATAAGTTCAAATTTGCATGACAAGTCTATGAAAGATAAGAAGTTTCATCAGAGAGTTTATTCTTGTCTGACTAACACTTCCTAAGACTGCCTCAGAATTATTTTTTTTAGAGTGTAAGAACTCCCAGCCTTTTTTGTCTGGTAATACTTTCCTTGTAAAAGAAATATTTATATGCTGATTGCAGGGAAGAAACTGGTGCAACAGCCATTCTGCTTTTCCATCCAAGTAAAGTATGAAGGAGCATCTCTAAGAAATTTGTATTGCTTTCTTCTGTACAAAGCATACTGAATTTTTTAGCACTGTAATGAAAAGGTTTTATTTAGAAATGTAGAAAGACTACATCTTTTGGTGTGTCTTTCTGAGGAAGAAGTGAATTTGGCTGCTATATGTTTAATGGAGCACTGAAGAATGAAAATGCATTTTCTACAATGTTTTGGGCAAGTAATTAGTAAACCTTGCTGTTCCTTTGAAAAATCGAATCATGAAGCTTTGCAATTTATGAGCACAATTGACTCTACATGGCTGATAATAACAAGTAAATCTGGCATAATCCTATGGTATGAGAATATGATACATATTATATTCTAGACATACAATTGGCATGTACATAAAAATGGTAATCAGATACAAAATATGCATTTAGTGTAACAAGTAAAAAGAGGAATAAAACTGTTTCTCTACCCAGAAAACAAATGGAAATAAAGTAGGTATATGTTTCAATCAGAAACATATTTCTCTATGAAATACATTATTAAATACAATATAATACATAACTGTTTCCATTGTCTAAATTATCAGTGCTATAATATTTATAAACAACTAGAAGTAGTTCTCTAATTGTCAGACTTATACTTTGCAAAAATTCAGTGTAAATGAACAATGTAAATGATAATTGAGGGCTTTTCCTGAGATGGAAATAGAAGATATCATTGCACGCTTGAGTAAAATTTGTATTATTCTTCCCTTCAACTTTGAAAACAAGTGAAAAACAAATCTTTTGACTTCTTTTGTCTAAGTGGCCTGAAGCATTCCTCTCAACCTAATGTATTTTAATCTGAGTTTCCTTCCCCCATAGATTTGATTTTCCAGGAGTTTATAATCCTTAACAGTTTCACTTACAGAAGTACTGTGTTCATAATACCATGATATCCTCCTAGCTTCATTTTCGCTCTTTGCTCTTGCAGTTTCCATTATCCAAAGATAATGAAGCTTCTCATTTTATTTCTCCAGAGGAGGGAAGGATTCTGAATCACAAAGACCTTCGGTGCTTTTTCAGACAAGGATAACAACACGGGTCTCTAGAGGCAGGATGGTGGTCTTTATAAATTCAGGATCAAACTTGCAATCATCTTTACAAGAATAAAATTGTAATAGTCAAGGACTTAAATACATAATGTGTTTCTTGGTGGTGTTTTGTGGTGTTACCCACCAGACAGATGTCCGACTTGCTTTGAAGTAGGTGAATGTAAAGTTTGCATGTGAGAAATCAAGTTATAGTTTAGCGTCTGAGTGACTGAAGGGCATAAACTATAAGATCAGTAACTGTAACAGAGGCCCTAATGAACCTATGTGAGAGCCTGACCTGCCACCGCTAAGCAAGAGAGTTCTTAGATCAACGGCCCATGCTGTAGTGCAGAGGCAGGGACATCAGGTATGGCACGTATTTGTGGGAAATGTGGGGGTTTTGTGCTGAAGAAAATTTCAGGTTTTTAAACAGCTTCCTAGGGATCTGTTATGATCTCTTGTGTGTTAAGAGCCCTTGGAATTGTTCAACTTAGACTCCAGAATTAGCATATAAACACCTTTGTTTGCTAGTCTGGGTTTTTAGCTCAGTTGCAGGACAGTGAATTTTTGAAATTTATTAATAGACAGTACATGGTACAATTTTCTTTCTATGCCTGATCTGTAGAGGATGTATTTCTGTCACAGCCCTGTTCACAGCAACCTGGCTCTTTTAACCCAATCATTTACTCTCGCATTAAGTTGCTTGAATATTTGGCTGCTGCAGAAAATAGCACCTCTTACACAACCTTAGAAATTTTAATCCAAAAAAAAAAAAAAATTACTAAGAAGGCTTCATTTTTAAGATTTTCTCAAAATATAACTATGCCTTAAATTAGTTCCTTACAGAGCTACATAAAAAAAAAGATACATTCTAGTACAGGCCTTGGAATTATTTGCCTTTTAATATATACGATACGCCATGATACTGTGTCTGCAATACAAAATATGCCAAACATACTTGGTATTAATAAATTTGTTCAAGTCTAAAATATGTGAAGTTTTACTTAAGCTGGCTCTCACTGTTGTTTTAGATCTAAGCCATCAGTTTGACTGAATATCTCCGTAGCCGCTGTCACGTAGCAAGACTGCACATCGTGGCCAGTCCATTGTTTTGCTGCCAAAGTTGAACACTTCGGAGAGTGCAGTGGATTCAGCAGCGCTGATCTGAAGCTGTGCAATGTAATTCTGTTTCCGTCCAGCAGTGAAACCGATTTTGTTTGAGCATGCACGTTGGTGGCATGGAAGAGTCGATATTTGCACAACGTAATTTGAAAGAAAATGGTGCAAGTAGGCAGGTAAGTGGTACGCTACAGCCTGTCACAGAAACGGGGAAAAGTCTCTAAAAGTCCCTTAGAATGTTTTTCAGATTTCGTAATGTTTACCTTGGCATTTTTATGCAGACATTGCTGACACATCTCCTATATAGGAAAGATTTTATTGATAGTATAAAATCACACATTTGTACAGCTTGAGGATTTCAGGGGGTTGCTACTGGTACTCTTTTTTTTTATTAAGTATAAAGTTTGGTAGGGTTTTACTGTAGTACGTATATTCTCAGAAAAGAGCCTATGTTTATGCATTGTGGTTTTTCTGTAGTTTCTCATTTAGTATTGCTATTTTCTCTTAGCATGAAGTGATATATATTTTTGCATCTGCTCAGAATCTGAGTTGGATGAAATTCTGAAACAGTAATCGTTCCTTGCATTTGGATTGATACTAAGTACATTTTGAGATGCCATTACTGAAGGCATGTTGTGATAGCGGTACAAAATGGTCAGGCTGCATAGTTTCACTGCCAAGTGAATGCCACTTAAGTAGCAAAGGACCAACTCTTGTAAGATTTATCCTAAAAGTAAACCTGACTGGACAGAGTAGGGCCGTGCAGCAATATATATATTTACAATACGCTGATCCCGTACCTTGGCAAGGTCCTGATCTGCAAGTTGAAGAGGCTTTGTTCTCGCAGCAGTTAGTACTTCCAGTACTAGTTAGGTACTAACACCATCAGGGACATGTGTGGCTCCACTTTTCCCTGCTCTCCCCATTCCAAGGTTGGTGTCTCCAGTCTTTGCGCAGCTTATACTCCAGCTCTGTGGGGCAGCAAGAACACTGGTATGTTTGTCATACTGTACATTTAAAGGTCATAAATCAGGTTACGGACCTAAGTAGGATTTATTTCTGTGAAATTCACAGTGTTGCCATCTCTGCTGATGTTGCACAGCGGACCGGCTAAGATCAGCCATACAAGGACGAGTTCAAAGCCACCCAAAAGTAAGGGCTCGTCCAGCACTGCACACCTGCACAAGCAGAGATCTTTGCGGGGCTGGGAAATCAAAGGCACGTCTGAGTAACACAGTCTGCCAGCAGCCGGGATCCCAGAGCCCTGCCCGGCGCTTCTTCCTATAGCGAGGAAACGCTACTTGATGACTGCCTCATTAAACAGTAAGATTTTTACCAAGCCTCCGCGATCCCGTTCCCTCTGCCTGCGAACCGTCTGCCGGAGGAGTCGTGGCGATGGGGCGAGTGCTGCAGAGACGGTCGGGCGTGCCG
>NW_009612005.1:0-18604 GCF_000690535.1 Cariama cristata
CCTGTCCAAGTCCCTCTGGATGGTATCCTTTTGTTTAATTGAAAGTGAAAAACAATGACAAAAATGTCACAGTGTGTAAGCTATGTTCACTTTAACTCTTGGCTATCTTGACAGCTTAAATTATTTGAGTCAAATTTACTTTAGAACAAGAGGCAACAATTCCCTTTGGAATCAGGAAGAATTGTGTGCTCATTCTTTAGATATAAATGTACGCTTCTTAACAAAACACTTTTGTCAATGAGGACTATTCCTTGTCCTAGTTATTTGCCAAGTAAGCCTTACGTAGAGAAATTCAGTTTTATGTTACTTGAGAAGTAAAAAATCTGAAAATAATAAATGAAAATACTTAGGTGAAAAAATCCTCTAATGTGAAGATGATAAATCCAGTAGACTGACATTCCCACAATCAAAAGCATACAATAAGACATTCCTGTGAGATCAGTCAAAGTTTGAGTATGTGATTTTTGCAAACCTATTCTGGAACATTTTTGCAGTCAGCACCAGACATGTTAAAATACATATTGAAGCTTCAGAAATGTCTAGCCCAGAACTACAAAGTATTGAAACAAAGGTTTTTCTACATTTCATTGTAAACATTCGTATTTTATTTTAGTTAGTACTGAGAAGAACTTACCACAACAATAATCAACTGAGGAAGAAGAATTTTACTCCAGTGACATACAAAACTATATGCTGTGAAAAAGTATTATTAGAAATATATTGTCTGCTAAGAAAGAAATGAAAATAGTACAGCAACAATAAGGTAATGGCAATGAAAGGCAGAGGCTCTCTTGCTTTAGAGACATACTGTGAATTGACTCCTGAAAGCCCAAGTTAATATTTACTAACTCTAAGCACATTCAATAGCTTCAGATTTTTTTCTTTTAGTGGGGCCACTGCTCCTTTTGTTTGAAGATAGAGCAAAGCTGTGAATAATGCCTAAGAGCAAAACTAAACCAGAAGTAAATGACTTTTTTAATGTGAGACCTTCAACCTCAATTCCAGTTCCCCAGAGGCCATCTTTGACTCCTTCTCACGTAATGCTCTCACAGTTGTCAACTGGGGATAAAGATACTTCCACAAAGAAACGGATGAAGAAACTGCTGCAGAGAAAGGTGAGCTTACAACTCTCTTTTGACACTGGTGAAGGGAAGTTAGGGCAGTGTCATTCAGAGTGGCCAATTTAAATAAATGCACTGTAGGAGGCTAACAGTGACTAGTGATAGCAAGGGCAAACCACATAGCTGTTCAACGAGTCAGTAAAGGCTACTGCTCAGCGAAAGTAGTGCTCAAAATTAATTAATTTTGGGTGTTACGCAATACTTGCTAACTATTCAAAATGCATTTGTGAGTGTATCATGTTACTGGACCCTTCTGAAGACTTGTTCTGACCCAGTCAGAAAAAAAAAATAAATTAGAAGGGAGCCATTTTACATGAATAAACTGCTGTTCCTCTCTGTATCATAAGGGAGTCAGGGGGCAAAGGAAAAAAAGTCAGACTTTTTATTGTCTTAGTGACCGATGCAAACAGTGCAAGTGTTCAGGTTGCCAGGAGTTAAGAAGGAACGTCCCAGGAAAGGAATGAAATTAACCTCTTCCCTGATATGGACTGAATATTTGAGCTGCATTTTTATTAACATTTGATTCTTTTTCTGGAGTAAGATTTCCACTTCTTTTAATACATATTTTGTTTGAATTGAAACTTGTTTGACATCCACTGTGATGTTTCATAACGGCATAAAGGTTTTGCTTGAGTTTACAATATATATAGCCATTTTTCAAGTAAATGGTTTATATTTAAGTTTAATACAGCACTACTTTCCTCCATCCCCATACTCTCTCAAAAGTTAGAACTCCATTTCTCAATTTCACAGCTAAATATGAATTTTAAAATGTATGTTTACTGATATGATATATATTTTATTCATTTATTAGGTCAGTTCACATCTTTGTATCTATGCTGTTCATTGCATATCTCAGCATTCATATACTCAAGAGACCTTCTCATCTGTGGCTTTTGAAATGCATTCCCTCACTGTTTTCACCCTCACTGCTAACATTAGGTGGTTTTGGCATTTGGTCATGAAATAGTCAACAAGGCCTCTGGGACAGGTTTAATTAATGACATATGAATACAGTAAATAAAAAAAAATTAAAACAATGCTAGGGATATCATGTCTTATTAGAGCAGTGATTAGATATTTGCTGGTTCACCTTCAGTTACAGAAGATAATGGATAGAGCTTTCATAATTTATCAAGATTTAGAGTAGGCCTCAGTGTAACACAAACATGTCCTTGCAGACCATTCATTTATCAAAGTAAAAACTACATACAAATAAAATGCATACCATAAAGGTGTAATTATAAGTGCAACTATTTAACAAAATATTTGTATTTTAAAAGTAAGTCTTACATACATTAACTTTCCCATGGAAAGCTATTTTTCTACTGCTAATTCAGAACATAACGTTAGTATTATATAAAGTCACTGAACTTTTTTTAGTAGAATATAATAGAAAACTCTTACATAAAACAATGTTAATAATTACCAATCTCCTTATCAATTTCTCTGTTAAATGCCTCATGTTTCATTATTTACTACTTTCAACAATTCACCAAGACTATTGTCATAAGGAAAGGATATCAGAAAACTTATACAATATTTATCCTGCCGCCTTATCTAGTAACTGAACTTGCAAAGTGTTTGTGTGCGGATTAAGTAAGACTCTTGCTTCTATTAGCTGCACAAAAATGACCCAGTCTTTCACATCTGCTTCTTCTCAATCAAAAAAAAAGTCTTATGTCAACTAATATATGTTGTTCATATACACCTTAAACCGTCTCATGAAAAAAATATACTCCTCTAAATTGGAAGGGTAACAACTCTCTTTTTCATCCTTTTGCTGCACAAAATACTTACTGAAAGATGATAATTCAAGTTGTTTAACACTAAGTTTATCAATGAAATAAAAAATCAAACTATATTTTCCCCTGGTTTTTAAAA
This sequence comes from Cariama cristata, assembly GCF_000690535.1. NCBI lineage: Eukaryota > Metazoa > Chordata > Aves > Cariamiformes > Cariamidae > Cariama > Cariama cristata. Next base: position 3,006 of record NW_009612005.1, read on the forward strand.
TAATACTTGAAATACTTGATTTGTTCCTCATAAATCAGAGATTCACTGCATCATAAGGAGTACTTTTGTACAGAGGCCGTTTGCCTTTGTGCAAATTTGTCTCTGTACAGATTGATCTTAGTTTAGGAAGCACCTACATAGCCCAAGATGACATTAAATATAGGATAGCATATAGAAAGTTATTATACCATTATTATGTCTTTGTCATTGTATTTATTGATTTGGTATACTAATATGTGACTGAAATAACATTCAATAGATCCTTGCTATCCTTGCTAGCTTCTTGATATTATTATTTTATAATAATTATTTTTCTTCCCTAATCTATCCTATGGAAGTAGAATCCAGAAAGGCTTTCACTCACCTGTGTATGTATAAAAGTCTAAATTCACATTCAGCTCTACGAGACAAAATAGATTCTAGACTACACTATCTATCTCACAATTACAGAATAAATTCAAGTTCTATCTGGATCTTCAGGAAATAGTAGATTTGAGACAATGCTAATTCTAGAGATAAGTTACATTGCTAACACAAGTACAAAGAGTTTGTCAGAAATTGCTACTGCCTTTTAAATTGTGCTCATATTTAAAGTTATGATGTCAGGAAAAAATGCAGAAGGTGGAGGAAACGTTGCTGTAAGAACGTTCACCAAAAAAAGTTACTCCCATATGTCACTACAAACCTAGCAGCTGTGTTGATGAAATCACAATTCCATTTGGTGACATCCATATGGAACGTAGAGCTTTGACATTACCCTTCAGTAAAAGGTCTGATTTTCTGCATGTTACTGTATTAGGCAATTGTCAATTTTATTTGATATTTTATTCCAAAATAAAAATGTTATGGGGCATATATCTACATGAAATCCAGAGTTACATTTGGTGTGAAATATGTTGTGGTGGGCTTTGTTCCTGGTGTAAAGAAAATTGTCTGAGTCACAGAAATCACAGATTTATGGAATCATAGAGTGATTCAAGTTGGAAAGGACATGAGGAGGTTTCTCATCCACCCTCCTGCTCAAAGCAGGGTCAGCTATGAGATCAAGCTGCTCAGGTCTTTGTTCAGTTAGGTCTCAAAAACCTCCAAGAATGGAGACTGCGGAGGCCCTCTGCACAGTCTGCTCCAGTGCTTGGCTTTCCCAAGGATGGCTTCATAGAGAAGTTTACATCAGAAATTATCTGTCTCAAATTTTCTCAAACTGACTTGAATTTTCTACTTGTTAACTATCAGGAATGTTCTAATGTTTATTTCTATTGTACCTTCCTGGGAGTTTTGTTTGTTTTTTGAGTGCAAAGTCATGACAAATTTGGGAGTATCTTGAGAGAGCAGTTCTGCTTCCTTTATACCTCTCATAGATCTTGTGATCTCTTAATCCTTTTAAGAAATCCACTCTGTGATTCTTCAAGTCTGGAAACAGCCCTTTTGCATCATAAGAGAAGAAATTTGAAATTATGAGGGGGGGCCCATTGCTCAGAGAATTTTACTGAATCTAAACCACATAATATTATCAAACAACTCAGTAATCCAGTCATTGTCACTGACAGTAACAGAATATCCTTTTCCCACACTGTGAGTGATGAAATGACCTTGATGCCCTGCCATGAAGATAACAGGGACATTATGATATAGTCAATTCTTATAATCAAGGTGCATAAATAAAATTACACGCAAGTCATACTAGACAGCCATAATTATTGTTTCTGACTTAATCAAGCTATAGATCAGTATATGATGTACTCAGTGTAGACAATAAGTGGAAAAGAAGTCAGAGATGTGGCTTCCTCCCCATGAATGCCTACTGCATTTTGAAATACTAAGAAAAGTCAAGGGAAAAAACAGGAAACTGAGAGAATCAGGAAAGACTAAGGAAAAGCTACAGATCATTTTAATACAAGGTTAAATATGGGACATTATATGTATCATACAGAACAAGTTGCTGCACATCCAATATTCAATCCAAAATTTCTTACTTGTGCCTATCTTTATTAGCTATCTCTTGCTATCATTTATATGAAAACAAGGTGAATAAACACCCTTTATATTTAAGGTGAAGAGTTTATTTGATATCATAAAATGGTATAGGGAACAACTAGATATTAAAGAAGAGCAAATAAATGGTAACAGGCTGTACCTATTATGTGGCCTATCATCTTTACCCACCTGACACTACAAAAGTGGGATTACGAGAATTTCCACTTTAAGGTAACTGGAAGAGTCTGCTCGTAATCACCAATATGAAGGTACAAACAGCAAAGGCAACAGGCTTTTACGAGGTAGATTATACTTCACACTTTCCATTTTACGATATATATAATTCACCCGAACAACACATGAGATTGTCAGGGCTCTAGGTGCACTGCTACGCCATAACTGCCCTGAGCAACCTCACCGGGGGCCTCCGCCCACCCCCCTGCCCCTGGGCCCGGCTTAAGCTCAGGACCGAGGCTTTGCTCCCTGCTGGGGCTGGGCCTATGTGGAGCCCCAGCCACGGCTGGGACTGCGGGACAGACCCTGGGTCACTGCTGTACGTGGCTGTCGGTAGGCCCCGTTGGCAGCTCTGTGGGTTAGCAGCTGCGGTTGGGCCCTGTGTGGGACTGTGCCCCTCTGGTGAGGGTCAGGAGCCCGTGCTGGGGCTGCCCTTGGCTCCTGGCTCGTCACGCTTCCTGGTGCTGCGCTGCCCTTGCTGCTCCCCGACAGAGGTGCAGGTCCAAAATGAGTTAGGGACTGCCGGCGGGACTGACATCCTTCCAGGTCACCGAAGGGCAGGGTGGAGAAGCCAGCCCTGTAGTTGAAGCTGCACATGAGCCAGAATGAGTTTTCTGTCTCTCACCCTAAGCAGCGATGTCGTCAACGCTAATAATATGACCTAAAAAAAACCCCAACGCTGGGTTCACAGACTGCTTGAGTAAAGGATTCTTGTTCAGAGCATCTTCTAAGAACTATTTTTTTAATGAAGTTTACAATGTTGAGGTTATTGGTCAGTAAAAGCAGCATTCAGCAGTACAAAAACCTTAAAAACCCCAACAATAAAAGGCTAGAAAGTATCCGTTTACAAAATACCTGGATGGCAGAGTGTTTGTCATACCCCAACTCCACCCAGCTTGACTTTAAACACCTAACAAAGTTTGAATTCCCTGATAACAGAGCATCCAAACCTTGACTACATAGCTCTTTCACAAGGTCTGCCACTGTTGCTCTTTCAGTGTCACATAGCGGTGGCAAGTTTAGTGTCGAGAGGTCACAAGATGTTTTGTCATGCATCTCGGCTGGCTTTGGTCTCAGAAGCCAGAGACGCCACGGCAGGAGGAATGCAAAAAAAAATGCAAGCATTCCCCTCATTGCTCACATTGCTGGAGCAGCGCCCTGTGATAGCAGCGAAAGTTAAGAGACTATAAATATGGCAAGAATTTAGAGAGTAGACAGGCTTTTGAGGCTGCCTCAAGATCTGGATGATCATTTAAATGTTATTGGGAAGGCCTGAAAATTAAAGCAACAGCTGCTTTTTCTTTGGAGAATGAAGTAATAGCAGACAAAATTAATTTCATAGTTCATTTCAGAGCACCTACTGATTGAATGGCAAAACTGACTACTTTTGTACACACCGTAGCATATCGCTACTGTTAAAGTATACCCATGTGAATAGAAATTTTCTGCATTGATGCTCCGCCTTGTTGCTTTGTCAATAACACCTGCCTCTTTTTAGTCTTTGGCATAAATGGTACGGAGTCCTCTGTGGAGACACCAAACTCTACAATCATGGCATTTTGCCTAAGACTCTGTCTCACTTTCCTGCAGTTAGCTTCCTGGAGCAAGCTTACTTGGTTGTACTGGTCCCAGTACCTGAACTAGGTTGCTCAGAGATAGCTTGTCTTACTGCTTTGTCTAACAAACATCTTTATTGTCTGACAGCTGCCGGAAAGCAAGACACTTGCCAAGTCTTTTAGTATGTGTATGCCATGTCTAATGATTACAAAGGACGCCTATTACACTTAAAAATCAAATTATTTCTAAATGAAAATGTTCAAGGTACCTGTATTGTAGTTCGAGTTTCTTTGTTCCTATTATAAAAACAATTGGAGGGTTTTAATTTTACACCACTTTATTTCTTCTTTTCAGTATGGGGCAAATTATTCCACTGAATATATTACATTCAGGGAAATGAATGGATTCTCTGATTGACTACATTTTAGAAGCCTTTTGACTATGTTTTATATAGTAAAGAAAACAATACACATTCAGTGTTAAATCATGATACAAAAGCACCTATAAAACTGACTGCTGGTTTTTTAAAATGACACTTAAATCCTGATTTATTTCCCTGAATGCATCACTTCTGAGACTCAGACTGAGATAGGTGTCTGGCTGCAACTGTAGTTGTTTAACCACACAAATTTGCATCTTTACTTGCTCAATGAAGTCCCAGTTTCAAAGTCCAAACATTACCTGGCAGTCACAAAGAAAAATTGACAAATTTTACTGCTCCTGTTGGATATCAGGACTAGCATAAGGGGAGATTTATGGAAGTATAAAAGCTAATAAATGTTCCCACATAACAGCTGAAAATAACATTTCACTCACGCTATTAAAATCAAACAAAAAAAAAAAACCAAAAATGCTGATATTCAAAACAGAAAAATATATATTTATGGCTAAATGTAGTTTACAAGTATGTCATCTAAATCCTTAATATTGATGTTCAAGATCAATTGCAAATCTTCCATTTACATTTATGGTAGCAGTACCACATCCCTTGTTAGCAAGTGCTGTGAAGGAATAAAGTTACAAACAAGAAATCCTTTTTTTACCACCAACAAAATCCTCACAGTAACTATTTTAATTCCCAGGTAGAAAATCCCAGGTAGAGCTTTCTTTGATAATCAGGCCCTGTATGTATTATTTCAGTGTGCTTCTGCATTAAAACACTAGTATATATTGATGTAGAGGGCCACGGATGTGTAGTGGCCGTTAAATAAAATATCAGGAAAGGAAAACAGGAATGTGACATTACGTATCACCTATCTGAGCTTTGCCAAATGAGTCAGAATGATTCCTTCACAGGTAAGCCTTCAGCTGCCTTCAATTTAGCACTAACTTTGCATTCATGTCTTGGATTTCTGTACACGTGCTTGAGGTAGAGGGTAGTGGGTAGCCTAGCACAATCAGTAAACTGAGACCCCAGGAGCTAACAGAGTTTGAGATCCCCTCCACAACAGCTAATCCTATGACAGCCATGAGCTTTATAAAGCCGCAGATGTTTGCACCCATCCAAAGCTTGACAAAATGTTTCAACAAAACAGACCCAGAGAACTTAGAGATACTCTGTCTCCACAAGTTTTGGGAGAATTTTTTTCATATGTAAAAAACCAATGTGGTGGGGGACAAAATACATCTGGTCTAAATATAAGGCATGAAAAAATATAGTCCAACCTTTTAAAAACAGATCAGAGTAGTAGAAGCAATGTACGAGAAATTAGTTAAGACAGAAATTTTGTTAGTAAATCACAAAGAAGCTGTAATAAATAAGGAACACAGTTTTTAGTGCCTGACAAACCAGAAAGAAACACAGCCTATCTCATAGTCCCACATTTTAAACTATGCATGATATGATTATAGTCATAAACAACAGATACTGTGTCTGTATGTAGGAAAACAAAGAACAGTTCTTTTTTAGGAACTATCTGTAGGAAGAACATACAATTTAGTCAACAAGGGAGCTGGAATAACCTCTTGTATTCTTTCCAATGACTATAGTTTAGTATTTAGCAGAAGGAATGTTTTTGTTCTTCTCTGTGTGCTTTTTCTCTTCTATCTATCCTCCTCTTCTTTCTGGCGAAGCATAGATTTTTTTTTCTGTTCTTGCACCTGGTCTGACAAACAGTACCCCCACTATTTTTACATGTTCTGACCCGCAGCACTTTTTTCAGACAGCTGCAATTGCTGCGCTCTCTGACCAAGAAGGCAAGCTTCTGACCTCTGCTACTAATGCCAACAGGCGATCAGACAGCATGTCACACTCCAAGGAACAATTTCTTCTACTGCCCATAATGAAAAACCGTACAGCAATCCTAGTCCAGCAATCCCATCCTGAATTTCTCCTATCAACTCACATGACCTCATCATAAGTATGAGACGGCTACTGAATTAATTTGTGAACATGTATTATATTTTCTTTCTGAAAACCTGAAACTTAGTAGAAGGAATGGACAAAGTTCAGCCAAAGTATGAAATACTAGATGGCTTTTGAAGGTTATCAAATGTTAGTTTGGGAACAACAGAAAAGATTTCCTTAGAGTAAGCTTCATCATTACAAATATTTTTCCTGTTCTACAAAACATACACATTTCCAAAGAAGAAAGCAATGGGATAAGCATTTTTGTGTCTTGGGCCTGAATGTCTCTGTGTACTCTGATAATTTCTATTCAGCTTACAGACACGTTCAGAGAAGAAAACAATTGCTCAGGATGGAAAAGGTAGGAACAAGTAAATTTTCCAAATTAAAATATAATCCAAAGTGAGTACTGTCCAAAGCCTGACTTTTTTGCTTTTGACATTTCCTGGGATTGTTAACATACCACAGAAAAATCCTAATTTTAGAGGATTTTATTTCCTTCTGGAAGTCTTCTCAAAGAACCTGTTTTATCACAGCTACTCTGTTAGTCTTGAGGATCCAGATTTATTAAGAGAAGCATTGAAAAGCAAGGTAAACTTTTAATAAGCAATCTATACTGCAATAGAACTTGGAAACTTCAGAAATTTAGACGAAAAATAAGGGTTTTTTTTGTTGAAAGAGAGCAGGTCATATGGTGAAGAGATGTTTCTTTGCTAGTGTGTTTGATACTTTGACTGTTACTGTGTGAAATGCAAATGCAAGTATAAGGCAATTTAATTCCAATGTGAATGAAATGAAAACTTGTTCATAAATTAAATGAATTATTTTAAAATGTATTTTCATATGAAACTGACAGGATCTGAAAAGCAGTAAGTCACAAAACATACATAATCTTACTTTCGTTTCTTCTCTTCAACAAACATACAGAAAAGTGCCTTTAAAACACAGGTGATCATCTGCTGACAGAAAGTGAGAGCAACATTTTTTCCATTTTCAGATAGTAATTATAGCCTTCAAATGCTAGAGAATCTTAAGAAGGTTGCAAATAATTTATGGGCTTTCTTGGATGCAAAATTTTTTTAAGAATATCCTTTTATCTCATTATTTTTCTTTTACTTTTAAAATCTAATTGTTCCAGATGTCAATACTTCTAAGCAAAGGGTGTACCTACCCAAAGTACCAAGTTGGACCTGATCTATGTTTAAACTGTCAGTATCTCGGTATCCTAGAGAAATTAAACTATATAATGAAAACAGCAGTTTTTCTGCACGTCAAACTCCCACGCTTACTCCAGTCACTTTTGAGAAGGCAAGTATTGCTAAGTCTTTACTCCTACCACATATTTGCCATATAAATTAATTCCATTTGCATGCAGATTTATCCCAAAAGGCATCTTGGCAGGATTTTGTAAAACGTCAAGAGAATCAAGCTACTGTGGGCCAGAATAAAGGGAACATTCCACAGACAAAGTTCCTCATGGGAATCAGTAATAAATGAACGGAGAATGAGAGGAGCTTCACCAGACAACCAGGTTAACCTACATCTGGTTGTTTATGTAAAGAAAGGAAATCTGTCACATGGGGAAGATTGATGTAGGGTCTTAAATTTAACGGTAGATTTTTCAGTGCACATTTTCAATTTTAAATTTCACACATTTTCAACTTTAGTCTGCTGAACAGTTGTTTTAACTTGTCTACTTCTCTCTCTATGTTTTTTTTTTTTTTTTTTTTTTTGTCTTTACCTCAGCAATGCTAAGAAATCAGATACACACTAATGTCGCTGGGAGCTCCAGGAGTTCTTCAGCCCTACAGAAAATCAGATTTCATGTTATCTGTCTTCAGGACATTCACAGAATTTCCTGATGTACAGGTAACAACTTTGCAGGACAAAAAGTAGTATTGCTTCAGATTTTCAGATGTTCTGCTGGCAGGATTTGGCTCTGGAAGTGAGTACTCGACATTGCAAGGTACAATTACTGAGCTGCCAACCTACCTATGCTTAACATATTAGAATGACAATGTGTGCTACTTTTTGTACATACTACTAGCTGCATTTAGCACTGGAAGGAATACATGTTTTGTGTGGTTCCTGCAATTTACTCCAGAAACATCTTTTCTATAGTGCAAGATGCTGACGATGTAAACACTAAATGTGAGTTAGCCTCTAAACTCAGTGCTGTTAGGTTTTTTGATACTACAGAAATAATATACAGGACAAATAACATTTTCTTGCAAAAAATCCTAACATATGGTGCTGTACTCTATGTGGAAAAAAAAAACAGAACAGAAGAGAACAATGTTCTGAAACTGATTTAGAACTGAACCCAACTGAAAAGAAATTCTGGTGCAGTACATGGCACTACAGCATAATGAACAATCAGCTCATAAAATTTCTGAATGAATCAACTTTTATTCTTTAGTCTGTATTTGTCACTGAGTATTCTTCTTTGTTTGTTATTTGTTCCTATTCTCTAACAGGCAGCCCACATTTTACACATAAAACAAATGTCTATTTATGGATTTATATTACATTAGGCAAAGTGAAGTAATTATCTACTGTGTTATATGCCCCATCAAAATTAGTCTGACAGTTCATTTGATTGGTTTTAGTTATATAACATTGCAGAAAAATAGGAAATCAATAGAATTGCTAATATGTATTTTGATTAAACTGGGGTAACAGATTGTAATTCAATCCATAGGTTCCACCTTTCTAAACTATGTGGCTTCCTTTTATGAGATGCTGAAGTATAAATCCTGTAGAGTAAGGAAAACTAAAATCAAGTGTAAATCAGTTTTTAGATAAATTATTTAGCTAAATTCAGTTTTAAAAGATAAACAAAAAGAAAAATTAATATGTTGATCTATCTTAAACATTGTCATCCTATTTACCTTACTAGACAATGTCATTCCAAATAATTGCAAGATTTTCAGACTTCTGGCACCACAGAAAAGATGTTTCTCGAGTAAATTGCAGAAACCACTCAAAAGCACAGGATGTACTATTTTAGAATATTATGAAAGAAAATTACTCTATGTTGTACCTGTGGCACTTTAGGAGAAATTAAGGGTGGTAGGTGTAATAGCAACAAAGTAATTTAGTGGTTGGAGTACACAATAAGAGAGGTATTCTTGGCATAGTCAATAGGTGGGTATATTTATCTCAGAAACTCAATTTCTCTTTACACACATATTTAAGTAGGTCAATATTACCTTTTTGAAACAGTTACAGATCATCCAGTGAAATACAACAATAATGTCAGAGGATTATACTACAATCATCACAAGATCGTGGTAAAATGTGATAAAACAGCTCTGATAAATCTATTATTGAAAAATGCAGTAAAGGCCGTGAATAACAATTATTAACACTAGCATCTTCAGAACGAAAATTTGGCTAAGCATTTGAGCTCGACAATTTCTGCTATCAACTTCTAGAGGTAAGTACAGCTGCTCTCGAGCCTCATAGGAAGCAGCATATTCAGAAGCACAGGGTGCCCTCAGTACTATAGGGGAGTGTTGGTTTGTTCCTGATTCTGTGAAGCGATTTCCCCTCTTAGCCAAGGAAACTTCTCCAGTTTTTTGGCTTTCTTGTTGGTCATTCAGGCTGTGGTTCCTAGCCTGTCACAGCAGACTGCCATTTTCACAATGTCTCTTGACATCTTGTTACCTCTGACTTTACCTGTTCTCCCCAACTCACTCTGTATTCCCACCGTCTTCATTTTATCAACTCTGACTTGATCAGCTCATACTGTGTTAAGCCATTTCAGCATGCTAGCCTGATAGCAGATTCGTCTTTTTGTTGGATCACATTTACTAGTAGGAAAAACAGCAGGGCGAGGCAAGTACAGGACCTGGCCCAAGAGAATGGGCAGGAATGTACAACTGCTGGTGGCAGAGAACGATGGAAATAGGACGTAGTTTAGCTTGGGCTACTGTGGAACACCAACCATGTACAAAAAAGCCAAGCTTTCCAATGCCAATCTTATAAGATCTTGCATACACTGATTAATATAAAATTGAAAGTGATTCCAAGAATTATGCATCATTTAAAACTGATTCCTTAAATAACAGACCATAGATTTTAATATCAAGGTACAAATGCAAGGCTATAATAGTTAACAAGTGACATAAAAATTAAGCCATGATGCATGTCTTGTTTTAATGATTCCAGTGACCTTCAGAAAAAACACATAGGTCCAGATTTAAAGTAATGGAATTTTTTTGTTACTAAATTGTGAGAACATGTACAAAAATGTGCTACACTTTGCCCTTACACAAAGTAGGAGCATTCTGTAAATGTCCACACAGCCATGCTCACTGTCCCCCTTCACATCCCTATTTAAAGTCCTTCTTTGCCATGATAATAAAAGCAACCACAACAAAACCCTCATACACAACCCTAGATGGCTGTTTTCCTGATCACTATTTTCACACTGAACAGAGCTGGTTCGTTGTTTTCTTGTGTTTCCCCCACCTGCCTATTTTCTTCCACCTGCTAACGGCAGAGTTGCACACCAGATTGTGAGGTCTTTTGGGCAGGGAGTGTCCCTTTGTAGCATGTTTCTGCTGTGGGGACAACAGAGTTCAGGGATCTAGAACTCTACAAGGGAGACCACTTGACCTCTTGGGACATAGGGCCTAGATATGGCACTTTCTTCTTTCCCCCAGGATTGAAATATTCTGCAGGAAGGAGTCAATCTTCAGCCTCTGACGACATCAGATTATTTGCTACTGTTTTAATTGACCCAACTTAGTGCTTTCTGACCTACTGTTCAGCCCAGCCTTCTTCTGTTTTCTCTCATACGGTACTTCTTTCAGTCATACCTTTTTCCTATTTTCACCTCCGCTCTATCTTCTTCTTTCACTCACTCTTCTGTATGGATTTCTCTTTTTAAATGAAATATTACCTAAAAATATTTAATTTCAATGAACTGCCTTGCACCTTTGGCTTTATGGGTGATGTAGATCTCCACTGCAAAGAAGCTGGTACTTATTTATGCGGTGCTAAAAAGGTGCAGTGAGAGAAACAGAAGGAATTTTTATAGTCTTGGTGAGGCTAATTCTTGAATATTTCTGTTGATCCTGCGTCTTGCTAGAAAAAAAATGGTGAAAAATTGGCAGAGGTACAGCAAAGAACCACAAGGCCTGAGAAAACACCATACAGTGTGAGCCCTCAGAAGTGCAATGTGTATTAGCTATTTAGAAAGAAGACTGAAAAGTAACTTGACTACAGTACATAACTGTCTTCATGGGAAGAAAATGCTATCTACTAAAAGGCTCTTTGATCTTATGAAGAGGGATGAAGAGGATATTACTCAAACAAAATGCTGAGCACCAAAGTCAAATTCAAATGCAAACTGAAAATTCAATGCAGGTTAGGCATGCAATTCCAACAGTAAGAACATCTGGCCATTATAAGAAATGCAAACCAAACAGGGGCTTCTATTAAGGCGTGGGTGCCTTTGTGGAAGCTAAAATTCAGTCAACCTTTCAGCTCTCCCTTTTTCAATAAGAGGCATGTTTTATTCAAACATGTTATCAGGCATCAACCTCAGAGGTGATGGTCTGCTTATCTCTTTGGCCTTCAAATCTACGAATCTCATGACATTCAGCAACTCCGTGGCCGCAGTTCTACCAATCTTGCCCGTGCATTCTTCTCCTGATTCCACAGTCATTGTGCAACGGCTGGCTGTTTGATATAGATTTTTTAGAAGCACTGAGTTAAAATATCATTAACTTGTCTGAAGTCTCAAAACCTGCTTCCAAATCTGTGGCAAAGTAGAAAGATTACCTACCTACCTCATATTGCTTAGTAACTATAGAACTTACTACGCCTTTGTTTATGAACTTTGTTGTTTGTTAAGGTTTTGGGGACCAGGATCATAAGCAGAATCAGGCCTTTTTATTAATTCATCTCAGTGAATATAATAACTACAAATTTTGTGGTGCAATTCAAGAAAACTGAGAGATATTAGTCTAGGTATTTTCAGGACATTTGGTGCATCTGTCCCGCGGCAGAAAAATACAGACTGCAACTGTATTAATGAAACAAACAGGGCCAGAGCACTGACCAGGCACTGCTCCAGTACTGCCCATACCGTTTAATGGTTAGCAGGCATCCAGGCACAAATGCCAACCCCCTAGAGAACAGGCTGGGGATATTTTATTTGCTAATACAGACATAGCCATAGAATCTAAGGCTATACATACAAGACAATTTCCTCCCCTAAGAACTGGATTAAAACATCGCTTTAATAAATCTATCCAGGCCTACCTTAAAGGCCATTGTAAAATCCTGAGTATGATACATAAATTGTTCCAGGGCATAATAACTACACTTGCAACTAGAACTTAATATAAGTTGACTTTGAAGCTAACAACTTTTAGTCTTTGGAAACTGTATTATCCTCTGCTGGCAAAATTGAGAGCTACCAAGAGCTTCTACCTTTTTTCGTCACGAGTAGCTATCTATGTCAAATGACTTAAGGCCTCTCTCAACAGTTTCTGTAGTGTTTAAAGGACTAAACTGAAGCCTGTAAATTTCATGTTTCAGGGCATCTTTTCTCATTCTAGAACACTCTGAAATCTTTCCAGTATTTCATATTCTTCTTGAAGTGTGAATATCAGCTTTGAACACAGCACTGTCACAATAGTTTATAATGAAATGTGCACAGACACCTTCTACTTGATAGTCCTCCTCTCATAAACATTGTATTATCCCATTTAACCGTAGTACTGCACTGAGAATTCCTGTTGAGGCAGTGATCTTCAATGACCTTATGTTCTTTCCTGGGTCGTTGTTTTCAAAGACAAGCTCTATTATGTAAGTACAAGGTGTATACTTTATTTCCAAGTTTACTATGTTGCATCTAGCTATATTAAAACCAATTTATTTCTCTACTATCTGGTGATTAAAGGAACATTTGATTTGTCTTACTTTTTTCATACCTTACCGGACATCTTTATCAGTAAAGGTTTTGTAACATCCCTTGCATGATCAATCAAAACATTGATGAACACCAAGTCAGGAAATAATTCCCTCCGACAGATCTCTTCGCTTGTGGCCATTGGTATCTTCCCACAAATGACTGCATTTTGACATCTACTTGTAAGTCAGTGCTTAATACACCTAGTGTATCTGATTAATTCCATCTATTACACTTCAAAGTGTCATACACCACCAAAACAAATCAATTGAAAGATCCATGTATACTATGTCAACATGCATCATTAAATGGCCTGTTTGCAAAAGAAATGCTGTCTATATTTAATATCAATTTAATAGTCTTAAATTAATTGGAAGAGTTTACCTGTTCTGTTTATTCCATTTTTTGTCAAAATCATCCCTCCATGGAATTAGAATAATTAGTATTATTCTGGATATGCTAGTTGTAAATCCATAGTTACAGGTGCATTGAAAATGTAGTTAAAAATATTTTGTTGATTTCTGAATAGGTAAAAAAATAATTAAATATATTCTTCCCTAACTCAAATCTATTATTATTAGACTGAATATTTGTGAATGTTATCTGTGATTCAAATGAAATATTCAAAGGTAGAAGATTTTTTAAATGACTGATTAAAATAACACAGAACAAAACAGTGGCATAGTATGTTACTTCGGGTTTCTCTACTTTTAAGTACTTAAAACTTCCTAAATGCATTATTTAATATATATGTAAATACTGATTAAAATCTCCCAGATAGGCTGTGTGTTTAATTAACAACATAAAATATTTCTATACCTTTTATCTGTATTTTTTCTATTTATCTTAAAACCTGTGAGAGAACAAAGATTTACAGAAATATCTTGCATTTAGAGCCAAATCCCTGCTATGCCCTTACTCCCACTAGTGTCACATATTCCAGCCCCCTTTGCTACTTGTCAGATGTTTCACTTGCCCTCAGTCTGGTCTCTGATGCTTTAAAGTGCCATATGATAGAAGATATGCATAGAGAGAGATACACATACACACATGCATACTGAGAAACACCCACGCATACATATACACACAATCACAATAAAGATCGTTCTATAAATTTGGATTGCTTACTTGAACTTACATATGCAAACGTGTTAAGAGTTAATCATTGCTAAATTGGTGAACCAATCATAGCTCATGATGCTCTGGGTTTTTAATGTTTGTGTTTAGAAACTGGTATCAGCAACCTTAACTACGTATTAGCACATCTTCTGTAGTTGTAGCAATCATAAAATAAACTAGAATGCAAATCTGGTCATTGATTATGTCTTTTGCTTAATGTTTGTAGTTAATTTCAAAGGGTGGAGAGAAGATCTTATTTTTTAGTAGCTGATGTTCAGTAAGAATATAATAAAACATTGTAATAGCAAAGTTTTCACAATGAAATTTCTGGTAAAGTCTCACTTCTTTCATTATGTTCTAACACAGCCCAAGCAATGTTATTGAGAATTCAGCTCCCACAATATTGAAGAATTATCAGAGTACATGGGATTGATATATTTTAATTTAAATGAAGACACTGTCATCAGTTTGGTGCTGATTTAAGAATACGCACTTGAAACATTTCATACCTAAATCAATAATAAACAGCATGTGATTCCCTGCACTTCTATTCTGAGTGATTCATCTGTAAGCTGTGTGGAATGGAAACTAAGAGAATGTGTTGTGACATACTATGTTCTTTGATGGAATGATGTTTTTATTTGATATTGCAGCATTCTTTTCAGTGCAAGATTTTGGTGAATTTTCTTAAGGGGCCAGGGAGCCCTGAAGGTATATCAGCTAACATGAAGTTTTTAAACCTGTAATTCAGCAGGTAGAACTGGTTTATCAGCTCTGGGAGCTAAATCAAAACATCTCGATTTCTCTACTTTTTTTTTTTTTTTAAATAATAGTAGTAGAATTTTGTTGCCTAATTCTTGTGTTTGTCACTGAACCAAACTGCAAAAGGCAAGCTATTTAAATAAGCTGCAAATTTCTCAGCCTCTATAATATGCCATCATTTTCACATATATATACTCTTCAGTTGCATGTCATGTTAACAAATGTTAGAAAATTCCTTACAGAAGATTGTAAATCCATTCTCTATCCACATGTTATGTTCACATGAAAATGGGGAATGTTTTCGCCTTACACCACCCAGACATTCCTGTTGTTTCAATAACAAAGAAGAAAATAAATAGACAATACAAAAATTTCAGAAGGACAGATCCTAACAATAGCAAACATCAACCATCTGCATCACAAATAAGATTTGGCAGAGACATGTAGAGAGAAAACTGAGTGTCCCTGAAGTCCATAGAGAAACCTCTGCTAATTTCAAAACTCAGGAGTTTATATTAGGTGTTTAAAAGAAAATTAAATAAGCACGTATAATTTAAATTGAAACTGAACAAGCTAATTTTTCAAGGAAATAGAGGGGACTGCTCTCAAAAACTGCAA
Source organism: Cariama cristata (assembly GCF_000690535.1). Classification (NCBI taxonomy): domain Eukaryota; kingdom Metazoa; phylum Chordata; class Aves; order Cariamiformes; family Cariamidae; genus Cariama; species Cariama cristata. Next base: position 18,545 of record NW_009612005.1, read on the forward strand.
AAGAAAATGAGATTTTTTATTTACTTTTCATATGCTGTCAAGTACAGGTTCCCATAGCAT
>NW_009612006.1:0-298 GCF_000690535.1 Cariama cristata
ACCTGCCCTCCCACCCCTGCCCACAAGACTCCTACCATTGCCACCTTCCCCTACCACGAAGCAAAATCCGCTCCAAGGCAGGAAACTCAGATGAACTGACAACAGCAGACTGATCTGACATCTGCTCCCACCTCGCCAATGCCGATTTCCATCACCAATCAACATGTTTGGGTCTCTACTGGTTTCACCACTATGTGCTGGCAGCGTTCCTGCACTAATCCCATAACTTTCTGTTGGTGATTTCAGCATACCCTGCACATTCCTACTCTAAAAAGCTGAAATCCAAGAAAGATTGATA
>NW_009612006.1:340-671 GCF_000690535.1 Cariama cristata
GGAAAGATGTGACATGGGCAACAGGGCACTGAGTGCCTTGGTTTGCATAAAGGCTGAGCCCTAAATATAGGCAGGGGGTAGCCTGTAGCCTCCTCATTGATTCGGAAGGTGCTGACCCCTCTGTGCTCGAGGTTTCCAGACACAACAAATGAAGACATCTGCTGTGGAAACAGCTATACATGATTCCAAGTATGGGGCTATATCAGGACCTGCCCAAAAATTTAGCAGCCTCCTGAATTCCTCCCATTTGGGCTCCCAGTTCTCCTGACTGCTCACGTTTATTGCACATAGTGTGAACTGAGCATCCAGTACCCCACCGTTCTAGGTATGG
>NW_009612007.1:0-15881 GCF_000690535.1 Cariama cristata
AGGGTCGTGGATGGGTGGGAGAGTGGGCCCAACGAGGCCTTTGGGAGCCATTGTAGCACAAGTAACAACTCATTACTTCGTTCTGGAATTCCCTGTGCCTGTAAATTAGGGATAGCAATGACACATGAAAAACAAGTATTGCATGTGTTACTTTATCTTAAAATTAATCGATGCCGGGTAGATAGCTGAGGCAAACGCGCAGCAGTGCACGGAAGCTCGTTTGTCATATGGGTTAGATTAGGCCCTGCGCGCTCCTGCCGAAACCGAGGGGTTAGGCGGGCTGTGGATCAAGGCAGGGTCTGGTGGCGGCGGCGCCACGGCCGCTGCTGCTGGGACGGGATTTTCTCCTCCTCTGAAGTTTATCTGCTGCTCCTCTTTCTCCAGTGGAGATCTTCTTTCTTACTGAAGGTTTAGTGGAAGGCTTCAACGTACCTCTTGTTAATGGTACATTGGGGTCAGTATTTCACAAAGTGTTTTGGGAGGAATGATAAATTTCTTTGCTTAAAAGTGTTTTGACTGCATGTTTTTCAATAAAGAATAATTGAGACATTTTAAGCTTTAATAGATCTAATTACAGATGTTGGGCTTCTGCCAAATAATTTGTTCTTAATTATCTCTAGGCTGGGGAATTCATGTAAAAACACCGAAGTAATGTCAGCACATGAGAGAAAGGATCAGAGAGAGACTTTGCATGGGATGCAACTGAGAGAACAAGAATTAGGCCATTACAGCATGAAAAATATGTTAACATGTTTTAATTCAAGTTTATTCTACTGCTAGACCTGTCATCCTGGCAGACTGCATGTGATGGGCCTAATGATCTGCATCCTGGCCATGGGTACATGCAGGTTCTGATTCATCCCTGGGTTGTCCTCTACTTGGACAAGATACCCTAAGGTCAGATCCCGTGTACATCAGTAACACTGAAATACTGTGAACTGTCCCGTAGGCATTGTACTTATAAATACATTTTGGTAGGGATGATACTACCACCCATTTAAAAGTCAGTGAAGCAAACTTATTTCCAAAACTGCCCTTTAAAAAATGCAATGGTGTAAAAAGAAACGAAAGTTTTTGCTTGGCTGTGAATATTTCATGTATCAGTTATGTGTGTGACCTCATTAATGTCAGTTGCAAAATGTTGTATGTTCTTGATGCCACCAGGAAATGCAGCAAAACCATTTTTAAGGCTCCTCTGAATTACAGTATCATGCAAATAAGAATAAGAGCTTTACAAAATCAGTACTTGATATGTGCAGCAAGAGAGACAACTCCAGTAGCATCAGCTGAAAAGTCATCTCAAGACAATTATTCTCTTGGGGTTGTGCTACCCAAATTGTGAGAGCTTGCTAAATGAATTTTAGCAAATTTGTGTAAATAACCTACAACACTCACTGGGGCTTTTTTTTAGGACTGTAGTATATTAGCTCCAAGGGTTGGCAAATATTTCACCCTTGTGTCTCACTTTCCGTATATGTAGTCGCTCACTCTCCTTGTATGTATTCATTGTTCAGTTTATTTTTGACTCCTGTGGATAGCTCTTCAATATTTAAATTTTGTGTCACTTTGTTATCACTGACTGTCAAATTTGAAGGCTCAATTTCCAACATTTGGTTAAGCATCAGTTAAAATTCTGTTTTCCAGCTGTATTCCTCCATTTGATTTGGAAATGTGCTTTCTGCTAATTTGGCCAGTTAGGCTAGTCAAAACTAATTGCTTTGATGTTTTCTGGAAACAGCCTTCCCCAAACACTATTTGAACATATTTTGCATGATTTCCCTAACAAAATTGCTAATGGATGAAAACTGGAATGTAAAATCACCAGAAAACAGGCGATTAAAAGAAGTTAAATGGACTACTTTGCAAAACCAACACCAAATTCTTTTCCTGTGGCCTTCTGTAGAACTGAAGAATGCACCCTCCTAGTGTTATTTTATTATTTTCTTAGTCTGCTTTAAATATCCATCCTCACTAATCACAAAGGATGTTCCCCATTGCACAATCCCTGCTTTGAGCAAGAGTTTGGTCAAGGTGACTGTCACAGCTCCTTCAAACCTTTGTTATGACTGAACAGTAATCAGTAGCTGTGAAATGGAGAAACAAGACTTTATTATTTCTTTCTTTCAGTTAAACTGCTTTTATTTAATATTCATTTAATGTATATCTACATACCTACTGAGAAATGCATCCACCTCTGCTTCCTATTTTTCTTCACGGATCCTAAGTATACAAACCCAGGTAGGACATACTTTTAATTGCTCTGCTCTGTTTAGCAGCTTTTCCCATGCTTCTCACTTCAGTATCTGATCTTGTTGGAGACACAGGGACTAACATCTTCTCACCCTTGTTCCCACTCATATGAATAAAGGCGATGTGTGTATTTGTTATACATATATATGGCACTCGGTGACATCTGGGAGAGGAAGGCTGAAGATGACCCCTCTTCAGGAAAGCTGCTGTTCGTGATTCACTTGAGAGTTGTGGAGTTTGTGGCCTTAAGACAGCTTAGGAAAATGGGGTTGAAGAGGACCTCATCACCTGCACAACTGAACATTAGTCTTGCAGCTGTTTTTTCTGTTGTCTATGTAAGCAGAGTTGCAAAGGGTTCAGGGAGTCCCAGAGGTGTCTCAGCCTCCCCTAATCAGCATTTTGGGAAATGGAGCAGGCCCAGCGCTCGGTGTGGGCCACGTGGCCGAGGAAGCAGGGCAGAAGCACAGCATGTGGCTCCTCCGCCCGGCTCTCTGCCCACAACCGACAGGCTGCCAGCTGACCCCAGCCTCCGGTTTGGAGGGGGGTCAGTCAGCAGGATCTGCTGTTCCTGAAGGCACCGTTTGTCCCACAGCCTACCCCAGCCTGCAATGGAGAGACGGGATTTATGAGGAGCAATAGACTGTGCTTACATGGGAAATAACATGGGATATCTGCATGTCTAGGCCTAGGCATGCATTCTGGCAGCGTGTCAGCCCCTTATCAGGGTAAGACCCAAGCATGCACCTCTGCTCTTCCTGCACCGACTCTGCTGGAAGGAAAGATGGCTGTGGTCTGGGAAGGAGGTATAGTGTATCGGGACCCACCTTGTGCTGAGACGCCAAAGTGGGCTGTGCAGTGTTCAGCCCTCAGTGAAAAGCATGTGTTTGAGCTGTGCTGAAGCTCAGAACTGTTCAACTCTCCAAGATCTGCAAAGTGGAGTTTACGGAGATGGTCATATCGCATCCTGCAAGGTCAGGAAGACTGTTCATCTCTGCTAGGGTGCAATAGTGTAATCCAGGACTGATGAAAGGCTTGAGCTAGCAGTTCATCTCAGGAACCCGACAAGTGGAGGAGCAATATTGGCAAGGAGAGCTTGCAGCGTTACTTAGACTGGGTAGCAGTGCAGAGGGCACGATGCCCCAGTCAGCTGGAGCAGTAGGGCGGCTGACATCTCACAGCATTGCTGCTTTGCAAGACACCCAAAGGATTTTAAAAGTCTCTGAATCCTTAGACAACATCTTGGCAATATCTGGCAATCATTACAGAGATTAGAATGATGGTGTTGGAAAAAATCCCAACACTCTATGTCATGTTAATGAATTTCACAAAGTGAAAAATTACCTCTACATTTTCCTCAATGGCTTTGGCTCTGTGTCTCCCTGCACACAGTATTGCAGCAGAGACTGTCATTTCAGCATCCTTCAGCATAAACGCTGCCATTTCCTTCTGAAAGTGTTAGTAATGAAAACAAAACCCAGTCACTGTTCAATAATTAAAAATAACAGCAGTTAGACGCGAGTATTTATGTAAAATACAAATCTAATGTTTGCTTGAAAATCTTGTATGTTCTTCTGTTTAGTTTACTAAGTAAAGATACTAAATTTCTGCTATCAGCCCATGTGCTGCTTGATTACTGTTCACTCTTTACTCCTAACACACACTTGTAACTTTTCAAAATAATTTTTTTCTTAATAATGGTTTTCTTGAAACAAATCTGTTAAGAAACATTGTACGCCAGTCAAAGTCCTCAGCTGATGCAAATTGCTCCAGGTCAATTGACTTCATCAGAGCTATGATGATTTACACCAGATGGCCCACCATGTTTGATATTATTACATTAAGGTATTAGCATATGTATAATTTGCTTTGTACTTTTCTTTATCAGTAGTATTTGCTTTCTATCAGCTTTAGTAGACTTCTGCAACCTTTACTCAGGGGAATAAAATTCATTCCATGTGAGTAATCATGCTCCGTAAAGGACAAATAGCAAACTATTACCTACTAATATAGCTAAAACTTATTTGGTGAAGGGTTTTTTAGTCTTAAGCTATATTTTGAGCAGATTTGTTATAGCAGAGAGTTGTGATTATGACTGGAGTGTTCTTCATGTGAGAATATTGTATTTTTCTGTTTTACAAGAAATGTGTCTAATTTGAATTGGACAGCTCTATAATAAATGCAGGCTGTGTAAAATCATAAATTTCACCTACGTTTCCTCTTGGGCATGAGCTTTTTTTTTCATTAATAGATATAAAATCATGACTAGGTTGTCCTAGACTATAGATAAGGAATTCTGTCTGTTATAGTAAAGGGAAATACAGTTAAAGTGCCTTCATAAATAGCCTATAGCTTTCCAAAGATGGGTTTTTGGTTTGGCATATTGACTTTGCATTTGTGAGACAAATGTAAGAGAACATCTGGTTTGTTTTATCATTAATTCTGGGAATGTCCATTAATAATGCATTTTTGGGAATTGTTTTTGTTATTCCTGGAGAGCACTGTAATGAACAATCCTATGCTTGTACTGCCGGGAGACACATTACAGTTTAGAGGTTGTTTTGCAGACTTAATTATATTAGTTGCTATCTCCTTTTTATTGCCAGAAAGTGTGTACTATTAAAATGAATTTCTGAGAAAGCTGCCAGTGGCCATTGTGGAAAACTAAATTTCCTAGTAGTTTAGAGAAGAGGCATTTTGCCTTTTTTTTTTTTTTTTTCCAAATTAAATTCAAAGATGTTTTCTTTTCTGTAATTCTGGCCTGTATTCATACAACCTTAGGAAAACCACAGTATTAGTAACACACACCTTTTTTATTTCCAGTTATCAGTCTAGCTATGAAACAGTTATGAGTGGATAAATTGTTCTTGCTGTTGGCAGGAAAATGAGACATCAAACACCTCAGTGTTCTTCTAGAATTCCTAGTTCTAGCGTAGCTGGATCACATAACTCCATAAATTGAAGCAAGACTTTCCCAGGTCAGTTAGGCAAGCAGTGGTAAATGCTGGTTTGCAACTGAAGGCCCGACCTATGGCAGCTTGGCATGGTTAAGCAAAATCTGGAGCTCCCATCAAATCTCTAGGTGAAGGAGCTATGGGACACTGGAAAAACTGTATTGTCTGGTGGTTAGGAGTTGTCGGGAAATATAGAGTCTATTCCCAATTTTGGTCTGATGTCTGATCCATGCAAAGTGGATTTTATTTATAGCATTGCAATAATGAATCTAGTGTGAAGCTAATTAAAATAACATGAGATTCTTTCTCTTAACTTCCTGGGCATCAGATCAGATGCACACACATACCCTGGGGATTTCTACCTCATGTCTGTTGTGGGGTAAACACTAAAGCTTCATCCTCTTTTCTTTCTATTTGCATTCTGTTTATTTACCTGAGAAAGAGCCTTCTGTAGATACCAAGGGAGCAGCGAGGGGCAGGCGGCAGTGGTGCAGTGGTGACGCTGACTGTAGCAGATGAGGTCTGTATGCACCTGTGGGAAACAACAACACAACACGCAACTGAACTCCCAGTGCTCACGCCTGGGCTCAGAAACAGTGAGAAAGACCAGATCCAGACAGTTCAAACACCAATTTGTCAAAGAACCAGGGATTTTTATTTTTTTTTAATTACAAATTTTTTTAAAACCCAGACTCAGATTAGCAACCTTCCCTTTAGTGCATTTTTCCTAGAAAAGGAGGAAAGTTTCTTCAATTGCTTATGCATTCTACCAGCCCAGCAATGTATATGGCATCACTTACTGCACTGATTATATGTTTTTCCATGGCCAAGTATAGCAGCCTCTGAAGAGAACAGCAGCTGGGGAACATTTTGGATATCCAAATTCCTAATGACCCCAGAGTAGTATTCCCAAACCTCTTGGCAGTTCCAAATTTCATGCCAAAAGTTGCAGGCATCTGTCTTACATTTTGAACATTTGTCATCAATATTCTTATTTAATTTAAACATCCGCTTAGGGGGGTCATGTATTCTCAGTGAATAAAATTAGCTGCATGTAACCAATCTGTGAATTTCAGTTTAATCATAGAGCTCCGGTCTGGTTACAGATGTCTTTGTCCAAGGACTGTAGTTTACTACCGAATGCCTTCCCCATTAGCTCTGGGATTATCAAGCAAGGATTTATACTGTGTAGAAACCTTTTTCCTTTCTAAATACATTACTGAATGCTCTCACTGGGGGGATTAAATTCAGGCTGTCTGAAAGACCTACAGCTGGTTATCTCCTTTAGCACTGACTTTGCAATCCACACTAAGGTGAGGGGCAGGGCATGGTCTCACTGCCTCGGGAACATAGCAAAGATCAAATTGCCAATGAAAGTCACAATTCAGTTCCTGCTCCCCATTGCTCCTGGGGGGAGGAACAAGGTTGCCACCACCTATTTTTCTGGGACAGTTTATTACCTGCTCCCACCCTCTTAGCTGCATTGGCTGAAGTTTTGGGGATGCTAAGTCAAAGCTCCAGTAGCTCTCACTCCTTCATGTCTGCCTCTGCTGCTCCCTCTGCTTGTGGTGCCCGCTCACTGCCCTGCGCAGGTGCAAGGAGGTGTGCAGCTGAGCCAAATGGAAAATGACTGGGTTGCCTGTCTCGTAAATATCATTGTTAGGATGTGGTAATTGGTCCCAAATTCCTCAAATCTTTCTTTGTGTCATAAACATCCTGCACAGATGTAATTTCTAGTTCTTCACATAGCAGAAGTTAATTAATTCATCACTGCAGTTCATTTTAGCAGAATTATGGCTTTGATGTTACAGTAATGGCCGTATGCTAGCAGCGCATAAACTACAAACATTTTAATTAATATTCTTATTTGTATCATATCAACGTTCCCAAGGAAGAGGCAGAAACAAGATCTGATAGTCAATACCTGCTCTCCATCCTGGTGTAAATAGTATCTATATGTATGATGTTTAGCCCATAGCATATGTGAGCCGTCGTGAATCTGACCTATTTTGCAGATGAAACTGCAGTCCATAAGCTTGACTCTCCCACTGTCATCATTAGATCTAGAACCAACCCTCGTTAAGGAAGAAGTCATTCATACAACTCCTGGAGCTGAAGAGTTTGATTGTGGTCCCCTCATCTCCAGAGTCCAGGAATAAGTCCATTGAATTATGTGCAAAACCAGCAGATTTTGATGTAGACTCAGTAAGAGGTAAGGATGAAATGAATCTGTCTTTTTGCTGTGATGACACTTACAGATTTTCTTTCTCTGAAAGGCATTGGATTCCTCAGTCAATGCTGTGGAGCAGCACAGCCTCATTCTTCTTCAAGTATTAGGAAGGATGGTGGCCTCAGACAGCTCTGAGTTGCGCTTTGAAGGCCCAATGTACCAAACTGAGTCCAAATGACACAGTGACTACTTGCTATATATTTTGCCTGAACCGTTTATTTTTAAAAACAATAGAAAGCTTTCAAACATCTTTGAAATACTGAAAAGGTACAAATATGTGAATTTCTATTTTAGGGGTTTGCTCTGGATAATACCTGGAATTAATTATTCTGTTGTGATAACAAATTCATATAGAAAGTAGAAATCAAGGGTCATGAAAATTACTTGCCAAGGGATCCATGAGGAGCTAAATGATCGATGTACATGAGCTATGGAACGAACTAATCCTCCTTCAGGTAATCCTGAGATGTCTTCCAAGACATACTCTTCAGCCATTCATTAACGTCACCAGACCAAATTCTTGAAGTGTTTTTACTCATTACAGTGGATTTAATTCAATTCTGGCTTTTGCACCGTCTGTATTAAAAAACTCTCAGGAGCGGAACCAGGGTTGCTCAATGCAGCACACAGGTACTTGGAGGCCAGAGGAATACATGTTGTATTTATCTTCCTCAGTCATCATCTGACAGAAAAGCACAGAGCTGTAATTTGGGGTGTGGGATGTCAGCCTCCACTGGCACTCAGCCAGGCTGACAGGGGCTGATTTTCTCTTGTGCATCTTCACAGAAACCCATCCGAGATGAACTGGAGCTACAGCTGGAGATGGTACCTTTCTGCACCCTTGCAGCTCCAGTACAGCTCACAGTGACTGCTTCAGACCCAAAAGCCAAAATTTACCTCCTTAAAATCCCATCTGGGAGCTGTTTGAACTCATGTTACCAGCAGTACCTGGTAGATGTCTGATGTTTTGCACTAGGTATGTGCTCTGTTGGGCTGTGCAACATCTCTCATATCCCAATCTGGGCATTTCCTTTCCCCTCTGCATTTCCCTCTTGCCCACTCAAGCGCTGCCTGAGCACACCTAATTCTCTCCCACCCATGAAGTCCATCCCTCTTGTCCCAGCAGCTGCAGCACATGGATATCCCATTGCCTGGGACATGGGGGTCTCTGGCATGCAAATCTGTGTCTGCTCAACTGGACATAAACCGAAGTTTCCTATCTTGCCTGGTACTCTGGAGTTCCTCTTTTTCTGTGTTTCCTCTCCATGCTGTTCCACTTTCTACCAATTTACTAAATGATCATTAGCATAAAGCCTGGACGCTGGAGACATATTCCACTAGCAGTCTCACTGCTGAGATTTAAGCCAGTCCTGCTTTTTTTCTCCTTTGCCTCCTCCAACTTCATCTGACTATGACTAATACAAATAAAATCAAAAGATGGATTTGATGTTCTCTCTTGATTTCAGGCTGAGAACACCAGCAGTTCTACTATTGCATATAAAAGGCAGAGTTCCTATCCTTCCATACTGTTTTCCTGGGGGAAGAAAGGAAATGTCTCAATGAATCACTTTTATTCATTCTGTGGCTTCCCAAAAGAGACGGATGTCACACAGTAATTTTTCTGAGGGATGAGGATTAGTCTATACCCTTCTCCACTGCTTTTTGTGTTATATTAAGAACACATTGGATCTGGGATTTGAAGCTTGATGCTAAGACACCTGAATTCTCCCTATTTGCTGCTGAAGGTAGCGTGGACCGCAGCCCAGAGAGGGGAGATCAGTGCCAGGCAGGAGCCACAGCAAGACATGGCCCTGGCTCTGTGCCCGCCGGGGAATTTGTGATGGGGGCACAGGGTACCAGGAGCAAAAGTGACAGTCACCAGGGACTGCAGGTATCAGGAGTACCAGCAACCATGTTTTACCCCATCAGCACTACATGTTTGTGCAAAATCAACTGGTTGCCAAAGGATCTGTAACAGGAGCAGCCAGCGAGGGTTTGTGTCCTCTTCCAAGATATTTTACAGGTATGCAATCTGCTAGTGAAGCAGAGCGAGCTAAATCTTCCTTCACATCACCCCCCTTCATCCCAGCAGCCCTGAATCAGACAGAAGCAAAGTGAGAGGTCTCCTAATGTGGGGGCAGCGGTGAGCCACTGTTTTGCCACAACAGCCATCCCACCAGGGTCAATGGCCAGGACTCAGGGTAGGGCTCCCTGCTGCTGGCTGTGCCCAGGCAGCTGCTGGAAGGAGTGTACAGGAGGCCTGCAATGAGGTCTAGAGGCTCAGCGAGGGGCAATGAGCATGTCTCCAGCAAAACAAGGTCCCAGAGGCTCCTGAACCAAAAGAGCTGTAAGCATCAGTGGGGATGACATAAGCTAGCACGGCTTGGGAAACCTCTGAGGTACAGGGCTGAAGAACCTATCCCATCCTGCAAGGACAGCAAGGAGCTTTGCCTTAAAGCCTTTTACTTGATCAGTCTCATCCAGACGTTCTGAGTTCTCTCCTGTTTACTGAATTTAATGTTCATTATTTTGTTCTGTAATAAAAAATGCTTTAGGGATTGGAGGTCTTCTGGTATGCTGGCTTCAAAAGAGTCTGGAGCAGCTTCACTTCAAACCTCTTGCCAGTTCAAGTCCCATCACAGCATTCAGCAGGGAATTGAAGAGCTGGATATGTTTCTCCTGTCTCCAGGCTTAGCTCACTGTCTAGATTTATGTCAGCTCAGAAAAGCTGGGATAATTTAAAAAGCTGGAAAATAATGTCAGCTGTTTTAAAAGAGCCCAGTGGACCTGGGGATCAGTACATGTGGGGTTTGTGGTCTGGACAGGGTCTGTATCTGCTCTCTTTAATGTCATTCTCATGGTTGCTAGGACAGCGCCGAACTTCCAGAGACTTTTCAGGCAATCTCAGTAGTCTTCCCAGTCCTGCCAAAAACTAGTCTCAGAATTAATATCTTCTGTCTCTCAACTGTCAACTTTCCTTTTAAAGCTCCTAGGCCAAAATTACATCCATTTTTGTTAGCTGTAATAGTGACTTGGACAAGTAAGCTCTAAGTACAGTTTGCATGCCCCTGGCTAAGGAAGGTATTTGGCTCTGCATGGATTCTGTAATCCTTTTGAATTTAATTATTTTTGCTCTAATCTCCACTAAAGACCCCAAAGCCACAGGACTATAATAGCATCTCCAAATCGTAATAACATCCCCAAATCAAATCCCTAGGTTCTCCTCCGAAGCATGGAATGAGGACAGGCATCCACAAAGCTGACAGTATTGCCTTGAGCAGACCCCTCTCCTTGCGAGTGGAATACGCTCAGGGCAAATATATGTCCCAAATCACTTGCTTTGCCCTGCAGTGTGAAGACTAATCTCTCTCCTGCATGGGGCCTTCAGCTCTCCTCTGAAAGTCAGTGCCAGCAAGCCATTTGGAAATCAGTATGTGGCCATTCCCTTCTTTCAAAATATGGCTGCTCCTTTTGCTGGCTCCAGTCCATGTTTAAAGGGAGGAGTTGAGCTCTCCTCTCCTACATCCTTGCAGAGGGAGAGCTTTCTCTCTTCGGTGGTGGGACTGAACAGTGAAATAAGCAGGAGGAGGCTGGCAGGGAGGATACAGGCACGGCTCGTCCTGGTCTGCGGGTCCTGGTGCACCCTGGCATGAGCAAAGGGCCTCACTGCACCTCAGCAGGACCATGCAGTCTCCCCTGCAGCAAACCTTTGGCCCTGCAAAAACGAGCACCAACAAAATGTCAGTTCCCCCTGGGACACATAGTAGCTGAATTTCAGCTTTGGTCTTGGGTATTTAGCCTGTGACTGTAGCAGAATTTGTCCTCTTCTCTGGTGGCACTACTCTCTTTAAGATTAATTTAAGCTACTCAAGTTGGCTTTTCTTGTTTTTTCTTTTCTGTAACCAGTAACCATAACTAATTCTCTAGTTTTCCAATCTGTAGGAACTTCCTATGCCATGAAATACGAGGGTAACATTATGCCTGCAGTAACAGAGACGCTTTGCATGAGGGTTGTCCTTTCTGGTTAACAATTGCAAAGAGTGAGGTGCAAAGGCCTGTACATACTACAAAATGATGTAATTTTCACACTGGGATCTTTTTTCAAAACATGACGTAAGTTTTCATGACACAGATTAAATTATTAGTAGATAAACTAATGCATTAAGTAAGTGGAAACAGCTAATTGTGCGAGAGGACCAGGGAAAAGGTTGCAGCCAAGGGTTGTGTGATTTGTCTTGTCAGTCCTTATATATTTAGTTAGCTACAAGCACTTTTGTTGCCTGTTTGAAACTATTGGAGAGCAACCTTTGAGGAGAAGCTCCCCAGATGAGGTTATGAACAAGGGGAAATGACTTACAGTCAGAGAGAGAGTGTGCTCTGCTGCACTCCTTCATTTGGGACCAGGTAGCAAAGAAGGAAGCTGCAGGTTTTCTCTCTACATAATGACAGAGAGCAGTTATACCAAAGGGGCGTGTAGCAGAGGTCAACATTATGAGACAAGGATCTTGGTCAGCTGTGTGAGTTTCAGATAAATTGAAGATGATGAGGCAAGCGGGTAAGGTCAGAGATCTCACCGAGGCAGGTTGTTACAGACAGCTGTGAGCATGGTGTTGGGGGCAGCAAGGGCAGATGCTGCACTCAGAGCAGTTTACAGCAAAACTGGAAAAAATCTCTAGGTGGTGGCTGCAAACAAGGCTGTCAGTGCCTCTTGGGAGGAAAGGATGATGAGGTGATAACTGCAGAATCAAGTGAAGTCAAAGGAGCTGTTCTTTAAAAGCAGAGAGATTAGCTCTCATTTTAATTTGAGGGGAGAGAAGCAAGTGAAAATGACAAAGAAAGAAAATATCCATATTTTGTCTATTTTAAAGAAAGGTGACAGTACTGCATTAAAATATCCCCCTGAGCTGCTGTTTTGTCCTTATGGTCCAGCTTCATGCCTTGGGCTGATTTTAGCCTGCCAAAGCCTCACAGCTCCTGGTTACGCTCGGCTTTTGCAGGGTGACTCACTGGAAACTCCGCTGCAGCTACTTCTGGTGTGTTTTTCCTTACAGTGTAAGAGCTCCTTGCAAATTAAAAGGAAAAAATACCTAATCCTGATGCATCTTAGTCTGCTCTGAATGAAAATTTTTTTTCTATATTATCAATATTGTGTCAATTTTATTTCTTTTCCAAGGCTGATTGGTGGCTGATCTAGGGAGGTGATTGTCAGGCTATTCACATCTTTTCTGTTAGATCAGATCCTTGCTTGTAAAGCAACAGTTAATGTCTCTTAATATCCACAGAAGTACTCAGATGATTTTATTTAGTCACATCAATCAATGATTATTTCAAGTTGTCAAGACTTTTCTCCAGGCAACTAGAAAAAGTTTTAAAAAATATACCATTATTCGGTTTTCATCCGGACAGTAAGCCTGTAAAAAGCAGAATTTTTAATGGATAATTGGTGGAGGTTTAAGAAAGCATTCCAAGTGGATTTTATGATCAGGTGCTTCTTTATAGCCTTTATACTCACTGAGGGTAACAGATTCAATCTGAAGGGGGATGTGAAGGTCACTGCAATGTTGAACCACTCTGGAATGAAGGATTGACATAATGGTTCAGCTGTAAAATGGTACCTGCAACTTACTGAAATTCTTTTAGGCAGCATGGTTTACTAAGAGCTGTGAATGAAACACAGAATATCCATTGCTTGACAAGGCTAGAGGCTGTATCCCAGAGATGGGTTATGAAAGATAGTTACGATTTTTCTTGGATATTTTCTACTCCTACTTTGCAAACCTTTGAGCTAATCATAAATATCTGACCTGATTAAAGCTGAATAGTGCTCAGTCTTTGAGAGCTGAAGTTTGCATTGCACTCCAGATAGTAGTTCATTAAAGATAGCCTGACAGCTCTCTTGGGACTGTCTCCTCAGCTGGTGGGAATCGGTGTAGTTCCATGTGCTTCAAAAGATCTGTCTCTTCTTCCTCCTCTTACGTGTAAACAGCCTCTTAAACTAATGAACAGAGATCTCAGGTTCACAACACAGTTAGAAAGGGAAAGGAGATAAGATGAAGTAGGGTAACATTCACATCTTGAGCCGCAGTTGTTTTATTATTTAGTATATAAGAAACAGAACTGCAGCACTTAGTATGGACTAAGGGTAGGTCTGGATGGGGTGGGCTGTTGATTCCTGCACAAAAGGAGGAACATCATATTCAGCAATTTATATTATGTACTCCTGGACTTAAATCTGTGCATCTGGAGAGGAGGTCTACTACCTTAGCAGGGGAATGGATAGTGAAATGGGAGGTGCCTGATTAAATGTGGGAGGTGCTTCATAATTTCTGAGGTATGAGATGAGCCAAAGGTTAGCTGCGGCGGGATTCACATCCTACGCAGGAAAGTTTGTCTCCTGCAAGCCCCTCACTCCTCAAGCATCTGCTTCTGCTGTTTGTGTTTTGTTCTGGTCTCAGTACTGCACCCATCATTGCTACCTGAGCAAACAGGCTGAGACACAGGACAGACACCTGTTCCTGCCTGGTAAAATGCCTTGGGGACAGTGTCTGCCCCAACCACCACCCTACAGGGACGGTGGCAGTGTCTGGGGTGCTGTAGTAAGACCATAGGGGCTTTAAAGGGCAGCAGCAGAGTTGGCTGTGGTCTACTCAGACTATGCCTGTGAGGGAAAGCTGGACAAGGATAGCTTATAAATGGTTTTGCTTTTACTAAATTTGATATCCTTAAAGCTTAACTGGTTAGAAATGTACTTACATGCCAACACACTGATTGTTTAAAACCAGAAACAAATAATTCTGCATGCTACATATAGTAATTAATAGCCTTTTAATAGTCTTCAGTGCTGGTTTTCAGGAAATAATGTTGTACTATTAACATTCCTGTAAAACCATTAGTCCTAAATGCATGTAATTGATGGCAGTACTAATGTTTGTAAAATGAACTGAGGCTGATTTATAAGTCTGATAATAAAATAGTTCAGTAAAGGGCTTTGATCTAATAGCTGTGAAAACAGTACACACACCTTAAAGATTATCCTTTCAGATATCAATCCTCCTTTCAACTTTTACAAGCTTCAGACACAACAATTTGGAAGGGAAAAATCCCAACTAAATACATCTTAATGGAGACAACCATTGATCAGTTACACTCTATTCTCTTTCCAGATATGAACAACCAGTAGCACACTGACTCCTTGGGCCATTCTCAGTGATGCTTTATTCATTGCTATTGACTAGGATTAAAGAAAATAAACACCTTGCCTGTTTTCTCAACTAATAGAACTGGCCAAAGATTTCCCCTACCCTGCATATACTAAAGTCTAGCAAACTGGTTCCTCCAGCATGATCTTTCTCCTGCAAAAGAGGTACTTATAATATTGTCCATGGTAAATCCCCAGTTGCTTTGGTCTGTTGGATCCACTCACTTTCCCAGTTTTTCTTTCCTTTTCCTCCTTCTTTATATAAATTGCAATTTAAAAACAAAAATCAAATCACTCAATATTCAGTCAGTTTTCCATATATTGAAACAGTTTGTTGTGCTCACAAAGTAAATACTTTCAAGTAATTTTTACACACATTTAATAAACTAAAAGGATTGCATTCATAAAGCTAGTGAGAGGTAATATATGGCTCAGTATTTACACTGCTTGGCTAAGAGTCTTTCCTCTCTTTTCTAGGTCTAGGACTTGATAGTGCACCACAATGTTTTATGGGCTGATTGTCTTAATCCTTCTAGATGAAGTTATTGTCCTTTGCATAAATAATTCAGCATTTTTGTAGTTGTTCAGTACGTTGACTGTCTTGGCTACTTCTTCAGTCACTATCTACCATAGCTTTTTCTTCCTCATTCAGGCAATGTGTAAGCAGTTCAGAGTGGAAAAGGTTGAGAAGAGAAGCTCCTCCTCTGTGTACCTCCTAGTCTAGCAGGTAGGACACCCACATGGAGAGTGGGAGACCCCGCATCAACCCCCAGTGGTGAATCAGGCAGCAGGAGGACAGGAACTTGGATCTCTCACAACCCATGTGCATGTTATTAACTACTGGGCTGGACAGGACAAGCAGGGACAAGGGGGAAGCTGGCAGGACTGCATGTTTCCTCTGCTCCTGTGCATTCAGCCTCTGAAATCCACAGAGCTCATTTGGAAAAGCTGAAGTCAACACATCTTCTCTTCTCTTCTCTTCTCTTCTCTTCTCTTCTCTTCTCTTCTCTTCTCTTCTCTTCTCTTCTCTTCTCTTCTCTTCTCTTCTCTTCTCTTCTCTTCTCTTCTCTTCTCTTCTCTTCTCTTCTCTTCTCTTCTCTTCTCTTCTCTTCTCTTCTCTTCTCTTCTCTTCTCTTCTCTTCTCTTCTCTTCTCTTCTCTTCTCTTCTCTTCTCTTCTCTTCTCTTCTCTTCTCTTCTCTTCTCTTCTCTTCTCTTCTCTTCTCTTCTCTTCTCTTCTCTTCTCTTCTCTTC
>NW_009612007.1:15901-20221 GCF_000690535.1 Cariama cristata
TTCCTTTCCTTTCCTTTCCTTTCCTTTCCTTTCCTTTCCTTTCCTTTCCTTTCCTTTCCTTTCCTTTCCTTTCCTTTCCTTTCCTTTCCTTTCCTTTTCCTTCCCTTCCCTTCCCTTCCCTTCCTTTCCCTTCCCTTCCTTTCCCTTCCCTTCCCATATGTATGTATACGTAATTGTATTTAAAATCTACTTAGACACAACAAAGCAGTGTTTTTTGCAGATAATGACCAATTATGAACAACGGAAAAACCTAATTGTCCTTATATGTGGACAATCTTTTAGAATAGTCACTTTGCTGACGAACTAAAAGTTAGACCTGTGTTTGTCTGCCTGATTGAATCAGTTCTTGATAAACTGGAATGAAATTACTTCGTTTTAATAACATAACTTTAAAGGTATGTAGTTTGGTATCATTTCTCAGAATTCATGTGGGTAACATGTTGCATTGCAGGTTGTGTTTACTTCTGATTGCTTTCTTCTGCTCTGCATGGAAGTATTTCTAACAAGAATCCATATCTATTTCTCTGCACAGTAAAACTGCTGCTCACTATGCAAAAATACACTAAAATTGCCTCCAAAAAACCCCTTTGGATTTTTCATCACTCTTTGAGTAATGGTACCGGGAAGAATACTTCATGGTCGAGGTGACTTCAGCCAGGAGGAGGGCTGAGTAAACTCTGTGGGCCACTCACAATCTGGATGTTCGCTTCGCACATGGCTCCACAGTCATTAATAACGTATCTGTGCATGGCTGACTCGCCCACCCGCATAAATCTGCTGTGGACCAGGCCTGCATTTCTGTCAAATTAGGCAGAGCACGGGCTATAGTGTTTACACAGGCTGCGTGCCGGCTTCTGGCTTTCTGCCAGCTGTGGGAAGACAAAGCAGTGCTGGAGCTGGCACCGACTCCCGGCAGCCCCAGCACACAGTATCTGATCTGGCCTGAGGTCTGCTGAGACGAATTCACCCTGTCAGAAATTTTTGAATGTATCTGACCGCGCAAAATGAGTTTGTGTTGGTTGAACACTTGGACTCATGTGCCCTGAATGGTTTTAGTCTCCTCGGAGGACCTGGGAGCTGGGTTTGCCATGGAGGTGTGAGGCTGCCCTGTGAAGCATAAGGCAGGGTCTGGGTCTGGGACCGACGCACAAGCCTGGGCTTAGATCCTGCAATCATGCCTACAGTGAGCCATGCAAGTCCCTTCCAGCTTTTCCTACTCCCTTTCTTGCTATGGGGGCAAAAGTGTTAATCTGAGTGGCAATAAAGGGAAATTCATTAAACTGAGAAGAGCCTTGAGTCTTGAGTGGCACAGAATGCAATAGTGCAAAAATACTCAAAAATGTAAATGTATGGTTAAAAACTTGAAGCTAAATAAAGAGCAAGCAGCTACCTCTCTAAAGGAAAATCTAATAAGTTTTAATTTCATATCGGTGACCTTGCCATATCCTATGTATTCTTAGTGACAGGGAAAAGCACACTGCGTAATGCCTCCCCGTGAAGCATTTTAATTTTCTCTTCATTAGTTACATCAGTGGGGAAGGGCCACTGCTCCCAAGATTTATTTTTGCTTAAATCTGAGCGGTAAAATTTAACGTTTTCTGCTGGAACCGTTCTATATACAACCTGTCCATTAGTCACCTAATACATTTTTTATCACTTCATAGTTCATTTTCTTCCTTTGACCTTTGAGGATTCCCAAAGAATTCTAAAACCCATTAGTATCTATGAACACTCACAGTAAATCCATAAATGATTGCTTAATGGTCATTGCTAATCAGAATTAAGCAATCTTGGCATAGCTAAAGCTTTTGCATGTTTTCTTTTTTTTTTTTCTGTGGTACACACATTTTTCTTTATTTATTTGCAATAGTTATTTTAGGTATCAGATGATAAAATAAATGTGTATATCTGAGAAAAAGCCAATAAAATTCTGTATGCATCAAGTGCTGAGGTCATAAATGCATGTAATGAGAGACTGCATTTTTACAAAGGATAGAGGGACTGTATGAGCATCACAGGGAGCTTACATAATTCTGATAGTGATAGATGCAGGATCTCAAAGCAACAGATAATAGAAGTTAGAGAAAGGAATAGATGAACTTCAAAAGGTTTGATTTCATGTAGATAAACATCACAGTGTTCAGATGTTCATCTGCAGCTTATCTAATCTGGATGACTTAGGGCTGTTGGAAGTCTTGTAAGAGTTCACAAAGTCCCTGGTACCTCTGCTTCCGAGTAGGCTAGAAATGAAGTGAGATAATGCACACTTGCAGTATTTTGGCACTTTTGCTTTTATTGCCTGCTGCAGCCTTGAAATACAGAGGTGAGAGCAAATTGAAAGCAGTGAACCAAACACAGCCCCATCAGATCTCCTCTGTGCTGGACACTGTACAAACATAAAGGCACAGACAGCTTTGCCTGCCTCAGTGGATCTACAAATGAAATGAGGGAGGGCTGCGTTGTGCAGAGTGGATAGGTGTTGATTTACAAATGTTCTGTAAATTCTGCTGTTGTCTGGTTTTGCAGCAAAGTGCAAAATTTAGTTGTTTTTTATTAATTTTTAAATATTAAATTCAAGCAGAAGGTATGAATGATGGAAAGCCCTGAGATACAGTGAAAGATTCCTGATGATTTCAACAGACACTTCATTGTCCCATCTCTGGATGACAGCAAAGTTATGTATGTCACACTCATACGCTGAAACACCAAAACACCGAGCTGTTGCAGTGCAACCTGTTTCTAATATGAGAATCTACGCCTGATACCTGTTTAACCTGCCCATGTGGAGTAGTGAAAACACAAACCAATCTTGGAAATTTATTGCTGGACACAGAATTGCTGGTTGTTCCTTTAAAGCCCCATTGCCTGGTGTCAAGTGAACAAGGGAGACTCTCAGCTACGTTTTAAAGATGTAAATTTCCAGTTCTAATGACTGTAGAGGTATGAATGCCAAAACTTAGAGAAATAAATTTTTTTAAAAATTCCAGCTTTTATTATTTTTAAAAATCTGAGTTCTTAAAGCCAAGTGCTTGTTTTCAAGGCTTGATTCATTACTTTGAATATCTGACACTGGAAGCATTGGCCTAGTTATTCATGATTCACAGGGCAATTACAAAGCTGTAAATAGATTTTGCTTAGTTCTGATTTTTAAATAGTTGCATTTCCTTTGTGTGCCAAATAATCTCTGCTTGTGTTTAAGATAAACAGTATTGGAAATGGGAACCCATAAATTGAGTTTATCTGCTGTTGGGTGTCTTGGAGGAAAGGCAACCGAATTCAACATAAGAATTGCTTGAGCCAGAAGCAGATGTCACTCTCTAAACATCTGAGGCTCATGATTTTTTGGCTGCCTCATTCTGTGCCTTTTCCACGCATTGTATCCCAGTCTCGCTTTGGGTGGAGGAGCGAAGGAGCACCAGGGCTGCCTGATGTTGCTGCGTGTTGTCATGTTCCACCATCATTTATGGCCAGGTTCCTCATCCAAACCTCATGAGGTCCAGCAAGAACCTTCCACTGACTTCTGTGCTATCAGAGCAGGCCCTGCATGGCCAGCATGACCCATTTGCCAAAGGCTGGGTTCTGCTCTGCTTAGCCCTTATATGAAAATTAATTGCTTTTCTCTCCTATAAAGAATATAGCTTTAAAAGCAGAAATTTGCAAATATTTTAATGTACATTTAATGTAGCATTTCAAAAGACACGTACTGTTAGATGAGCACCTGCATTTGCCTAAGCTAATCCGTTATCTAGCTATATATTTAAGCTGGATTGCTTTCACCACTTACCATATCTGTTCTGTTTTTCTTCTTTGTTGATGTGATGAAAAGGGGCTCTTGCTTTCTATTTGATTTCTCATAGGTTTCCTTTCCTGGTTATCATGCGCAGCCGTGCAGTTGGGTATGATCTGGGGACATGAGCTGGCTGTGAACTGAAGTCAGTGATGTCCCTTGGAAAGTAGCAGCGCAGCACACAGGAAAAAGCCCTCATTTAAGGTCATGGTCTTCAAGGTGCAAACCGGCTCAGGAAATACAGCACTTTGAAGGCTTAGGCCCTTTGCAAGGAGCAGCAGGGGAAAATATTTTACTAGTACTTTAGCTGACTGATTTTGTTTCAAGAGACCATAGCAGAAACAAACAGAATAATTGGGGAAATTACAATAATAAACCCTTTTCTGAAATGGTATTTAACTACTGACAGCTGATGAAATGAGTCCAGAAACATGCATAAAACAAGAAAGGAAGAAAAAGAAAAACATGTTCTTGTTCATGAACATTGAGCAACTTGGCCAAGACCAGTCTCCATTTGGCTTTCTTTCAGCAGG
>NW_009612007.1:20252-25688 GCF_000690535.1 Cariama cristata
TTTTTGGGAAATCATAAATTCTTTCCCAAAATATACAATGCACTAGTTTAAAAACAATCAATCATTCATTAGAAATCGAGGACGAGTTTGTAGAGACGGCTGTCTCATTTTCAAGTAGCTCCTCCTGCCTGCAGAGCCGACTCGGTGCCTACCGGCTGGCCCCCACTTTTGGGGCTGGGCAGGGAGACCGGGAAGGAGTGCGATGTGCTGGAGCGGCAGAGGCTGTTGCCGGTTGGTGCTGCCAGGTTGGTGCCAGGGAGCCCCTCACCGTGCCTCAGGGCATGTGGCCTGGCTGCAGACACTCTGTTCCCCAGCTCCCCTGGACGTACCTGCGTTTCGTATGTCTTAGGCAGGCAAAGACCTTGCAGCAAATGGGGTTTTGGTCCAACCTTGCAGGTACACCTTGTAGACCACCCACAGACATGCATGTGGAACATTTCGGTGAGGTCAACGCAATCGCTTCCAGGCACACAGTTTACAAGCTCAGGGACTTTATGTCCGGGCTGGAAGGGGGTCGCTGGTGTGGCTAAGGGGTGGTAGAGGGGGGCCTGGAGAATTGCACATGACATCTTCAGAGGTTCTGGAAGAACATGTGCTTTATTTAACTGGCATTCCCTAGTGCAAAGCAGCCAGTCTGCATCCTACTTCAAACTGCAAAATTGGTCTTCATCTTTCCCACCCACCCCGCTTTTTAAGAAACCTTTATATTTGTTTTTTTTGACATTGTTTTTCACATCTGATAATTGTGCTAGATTAAGGATGAATGCTTTGATCTTCATATACAGCAAACTTCATTATAAATCTATTGACAAGGGTGGAACCAGAAAGCAAAGAACTGCAAATATATTGGAATAGTGAGACAGCAAAACTGAAAAAGTAATAAAGACGGTCCTTTAAAAAATAAAAAAAAATTAAAAAGCTTCCTATTTAATAAAAAGAAAAAATGTTTGAAGCATATGCCCACAAAGATCAAACACAATCCTTATGTCAATATTATTGAAAAAAGAGATATTTTTTCATTTTTTTTCCCTGATATTACAGTTTTTGAACCCCAGTCTAGAAGGTTTTGGAATTACTTTGGATTTTCACCAGTCTAATAAGATCAGAATCTTGTCTTGTTTAAATAAATGATTTCAAACCATATTCCCCAATGGTTCAGCCTCCACTAGATACTGCTGTTGAAAGGCTGGTCCCTTTGTTTGTTTGCCAGAAATATGACTATGTGCATGTGCTTTGATTTTGAAGTCTTACTATTAGAGGACATGAGTCTGCTTGTCCTGTCAGGTCCTTAGCCAATACTGAAGTTTGCTCTTCTGTTTCAGATCTGATGAAACCTCCACATTTTGACCAGATATATCTCATGGCCCAGAAAGAGTATTTTCTCTATCCAGAGACGTTATCTTGGCCCAGTCCTATCAAGAGATTTTTATCATTTCTCAAATAGTCATGGAAGGAGATTTCTAGGTTTTTTTCTTTGCTTACTATAAGCATAACTTTATTGTCTTTTGGATCTCTTCCTTTATCTTTTGGACTCATGGGTTCATAGCTACCTGCTCAAGGTAGTTCCCTATCCCAGGTGGGAAACTGTGCTGCAGCATCTGCAGTTCATGACACTTGCATTCACAGACACAAGTCAGGCATGGGACTGCCCACGAAGTTTTCCCAGATAACTTCAGCTGAACATGTTTGTACTAGTGCCCAGGGATCCTGGTCAAACTGGCTAGACCTTTTAGTTGCACCTAATGGATCTACCTGCACATAATTTGAAATACTGACCTTTTCCAGAAGAACTATATTAAATCTCTGGTGACAGATTCTCACTTTTATGCATTAAGAATGTAACTCTCATAAGGAATTTTATACTACTTGGTTCAGTGAAAAATGATGGTCATGTTGCACTAACACGGAATTGCAGAACAATAGTTTAAATACATTAATGTGCAAGAATTATTAATAATAGTATCAGTATCTTACTGACTGATTTTTTAGTAGTTGTTGTCTGAAATGGCAATTGTACCTAATTGTAATCTCTTCTGGAGTGCTGCAAAGTCCATGAGAACTTTCCCCTTCCGGCAAATAAACTTATATGTGTGAAGACTCCCAAGTCAAAGACTTAGAAACATGTGAATTTTCTGAGTAACACTGGGTGAATGATGGCAGCAGAAATGATCACAGTAATCCCATTTTGTTTAAGATTGACTTTGCTGTCATGGTAGTCCTATTTAGGTACCATAGTTTTCCCATTAAATGACAACTTCTGTAGCAAAATGAATAAGAAGCAGAAGAGTAAAAGTGAGAAAACTCATGGGCTGAGAGAAAGACAGTTTAATAGGTAAAGCAGAAGCTGAGCATGCAAGTGAAGCAAAACAAGGAGGATAGAATATGGCAGATCTTTTTGGCTAAGGTCTCATGTGACTATAATGGCATTAATGTTTTTCTGTTCCACTTGGATACTATACATCCTGCAGTCATACTTGTTTTCTGGGTTGCAAATGGTCAAATGGTCCTGTCATCCATTGTCAATTATCACTACACAAAGTTATTTTTTACATTTCTGTTTTTTTCAGATATTAGTAAAAATCCACCCACATTTTCAAAAGCTGAAATATTAAATTGTTATTGGAAAACTTTCAATAAATCAGAAATATCAGAAATAGTGTGGCCAGCAGGAGACTAGGGGAGTGATTGTCCCCCTGTACTCAGCACTGGTGAGGCCGCACCTCGAGTGCTGTGTTCAGTTCTGGGCCCCTCACTACAAGAAAGACCTTGAGGTGCTGGAGCGTGTCCAGAAAAGGGCAACGAAGCTGGTGAAGAGCCTGGAGCACAGGTCTTGTGAGGAGTGGCTGAGGGAACTGGAATTGTTTAGTCTGGAGAAAAGAAGGCTGAGGGGAGACCTGATCGCTCTCTGCAACTAACTGAAAGGAGATTGCAGTGAGTTGGGGGTCGGTCTCTTCTCCCACATAACAAGCGATAGGACAAAAGGAAATGGCCTCAAGTTGTGCCAGGGGAGGTTTAGATTGGATATTAGGAAGAATTTCTTCACAAAAGGGCTGTCAGGCGCTGGAACAGGCTGCCCAGGGAAGTGGTGGAGTCACCATCTCTGGAGGGATTTTAAAGACATGTAGACGTGGTGCTTAGGGACATGGTTTAGTGGTGGACTTGGCTGTGCTAGATTTATGGCTGGACTCGATGATCTTAAAGGTCCTTTCCAACCTAAACAATTCTATGATTCTAAATTAGATGAAATGACAAATACAGGAAGTTTTGTGGATTTTTTTCAACCCTTTTTTCAGTTTATTTTTAATAATTTTAGTTTGAATTTTAAAAACCTCAGGTAATCAATACTACTTGAAATGCTTAACTGTTGACACATATGATGAATGTGGAGAATATTGTTGTACAGCAATGTCTATAGTGGGGATCAGCAACATCTGAGCACCTGCATTGGTGCAGGTCATTAAAAAACTGAATCAAAGTGACTCTTGTCTGGGGATAATCTCTAAGACTCCACAGAATATGGATGCTTTATTAGTCAAAATAAGTTGCAAAATACAAATTTTTGATATACATATTGGCTGAGGAAGAGAAAAATTAGTGTATAGACTTGTGAATTATATGCCAGATAAAATATATTCAGCAGTATTCCAGCCTGTCAATTCAGCTTTGCAAAATTGCTGTGACATGCATGACAGACTTAAAAAACCTCACAAACATCAATGTGTTCAAAAGTATCCAAAGAGATCACAGAGTAGTCAATCTATTGTGTGAATTGCAGCAACCGTTAGAATTAGGGAATATTTGGGTTCTTTACAAGCAACTCATATATTCTCTGATGTATAGCAGACACCACATTTGATTGACTACTATCTTTATTAAAATAAAAATTATACGTTGATAAACATCATTTCAGACTAGGTATTATCCCAGCCATAGTTTATTTCTTATCCATTGCTGCCTTTTCAAATGTGCCACAAAACAGGAGGACATGACAGACTACAAAAAATAAGTTATGGAGGATCTTCAAGGCTGTGTTGCGTGAGAAGGTTGCCCCAATTATTAGTGTTACCTACACATAAAAAAATTGATAAGAAGAGTCCCAAAGCCAGGAATGGTTTGTCACATATAGTGACATATAGTAAAAGGTGATGAGTACATTTTTCTTCCACTATCTTAAGCTTGATTTATCCAACAGATTGTTACTATCGAAACATTACACTGTTTTGATTTTTCTAACTTTGAAATAATTTCTTACAGTGAAAGGTTCCAAAGCACAACTACGTGCTATTGAACACCACCAAACTTCATATCAAGTGCCTAGGAGAGCCTGGGAGAAAATAGACAGAAATCAAGCAGAAATAAGTGATGCAGAAGTCTGCATTGCACCTTGTTTTGTCCACATATGAGGGGTCCTCATACCATAGCCACGCACAGCTGCCAGGCACCCACCCAGCTGCTCTCTCACTCCTCCTCCTCAACAGGACAAGAGGAGAAAATACAATGAAAAAGCTCATGCGCTGAGATAAAGACAGGGAGATTGCTTACCACTTACTGTCTGAGGCAAAACAGACTCAACTTGTGGAAGATTAATTTAATTTACTTGCCAATTAAAAACAGAGTAGGATGGTGAGAAAACAGAGGCAAAACTAAAAACACCTTCCCACCAGCCCCCCTTCTTCCCAGACTCAACTTCACTCCTGGCTTTTCTACCTCCTCCCTGCAAGAGGCACAGGGGGATGGGGAACGTGTGTTGTGGTCAGTTCATAATGCTGTATCTCTGTTGTCCCTTCCTCCTCATGCTGCTCCCTTGCTCCAGCGTGGGGTCAATCCCAAGGGTTCCCGTCCTTCACAAACTGCTCCAATGTGACTGAGTCCTTCCCATGGGCTGCAGTTCTTCACAAACTGCTCCAGCATAGCTCCTTTCCACAGGATACAGTCCTTCAGGAACAGACTGCTCCAGCATGGGTCCTCCACAGGGTCACAGGTCCTGCCAGAAAACCTGCTCCTGCATGAGCTCCTCTCTCCATGGTGTCACAGGTCCTGCCAAGAGACTGCTCTGGCATGGGCTCTCCACAGGC
This sequence comes from Cariama cristata, assembly GCF_000690535.1. Taxonomy (NCBI): domain Eukaryota; kingdom Metazoa; phylum Chordata; class Aves; order Cariamiformes; family Cariamidae; genus Cariama; species Cariama cristata. Next base: position 25,328 of record NW_009612007.1, read on the forward strand.
TGCAGCTTCCTTCAGGGCACATCCACCTCCTGTGATGTGGAGTTCTCCATGAGCTGTACGGTGGAGATCTGCTCCAGTGTGGTCCTCTGTGGGCTGCAAGGGGACAACATGCATCACCATGGTCTTCTCCATGGGCTGCAGGGGAATCCCTGCTCCTGCGCCTGGAGCACCTCCTCCCCCTCCTTCCTTCTCTGACCTTGGTGTCTGCAGGGCTGTTTCTTGCACATTTTCTTACTCCTCTCTCTCTCCACGGAATTTTTTACCCTTTCTTAAATACATTTTCACAGAGGCGCCACCAGCATTTGGCAGCTTTGGCCAGCAGTAGGTCCATTTTGGAACTGGCTGGAACCAGCTGTGTCTG
>NW_009612008.1:0-313 GCF_000690535.1 Cariama cristata
CTCACTCGGCTCCCCGGCGGACAGCAGGCCATCGGCCGTGGCAAACGGCTGCGCACAGCTGCAGTGGTGGATTTTGTACATACGGGCTAATGCTAATTTAGAGAAGCCTGCACATTGAGTAAATACATTGCGTTTGCTTGAAGACATAATTAGGCCAGCATCAATCTGCAGGGATGTGCACAGCATGGGGACCTGCAGCCATCAGAGCAAAAGCCTCCCTAAAATTTTCCATCTCTCAACCCAACGCCTGGTCCCCTCGGCTACGTCCCGGCTGGGGAGGCAGGCCGCGGGCACCCCCCCCCCACCCCCCACA
>NW_009612008.1:405-2187 GCF_000690535.1 Cariama cristata
TCACGAGCTATGCATCTGCTGGCGGATAAAAGCCAAACACGGAGAAGCCATCCACACTTACGTAAGGAGTGTGGTTTAGAGAGCTGTTTATTAATCTTACAGAGAGTTGAATGCTGTATTTTGCCCACAACAGCCTTGTGCAGTCCTGCTGTTGGGTAACGTGAAGGCTTCAGCCGATTCTGAAGTAGCTGGAGCAGAGCGGTGCCTACCCACAAATAGAGAAGCATTTTAAAATGAAATTTATTCACTGATTTTCCTTAAGACAGATTGTTATGTGTTTGTTGAAGTGTCATCAGAAGTAGCCGGCGGTGGAGATGGGCTGAGCAGCAGCGAGCGGACGGCCACGATCCTCCCGGCGCCCCGAGAGTACCCCAGACCTCCTCCTCCTCCTCCCTCCACTCCTCCTCCCCCTCGTCCTCCTCCTCCTCCTCCTCCTCCTGCCGCCTGGTCTCTGCGCCCCAAGCAGGGAATGGAGGTGATTAAAGCTGACGCCAGGCTTGTGGGATTTTGGGCCAGACCCAGAACAGTCTTTGACACCTCTGACTTAGCACCTGCGAGGTCTGAGCTGGGGCATCGGGTCCCGAGTGGGTGCAGCTGGCAGCCACGGGGTGACAGACGCCCCGAAGGCCACCTGCGCGGGTGACGGGGCTCCGACAGGAAACAAGAGCCATTCGGCAGGGCTGGGGTCTCCTCCTGGGGAGGGAAGGGCACCGGGCAGCCCCTGCCCAAGCAACCCCAGTTTGGACCTTCAGCTGCCTGTGAGACCGTGGCCTCTCCAGCAGACTGTGCCCGGCCGCCCCGCGTGTCCTGGCACCAAAGCCAGGCCGGGCTGGAGAGGCTGCTGCTGCCAGCCCCTGCTCCACCTCCCTGCCACGGCTCTGCCTCGCTCTGCTTTCTGGTACAGTCATCCTTTATTCCATACAGTGCAGCCCAGAACCACAGCTCACCAGGAACTAAATCCTGATTCACCGGGATTTGCCTGATAAGGGCTGAATCTGCAGGGATGCAATTTTCATTTTTTAAGACAAGAAGAAATGTGTGTTTCCAAGTAGTAATAGACCTGAGCACCACCTAACAGGCCTTTGAAAGTTGCTTTGAGCACTTCCCAGCTGTTCTTCACACAGGTCTGACCACAGAAAATACCCGGCTTCAGTCACCTAATTAAACACAGATGCAAGTAACAACACTGCTTGCAACCGTGCATCACCTTTGAGCATTCCCAGGTGCTTCTGGCCAACAGCGAGTGCCAGCCCCGAGCAGGGCTCCTCGCTCAGCTGGCGAAGCCAACCAGGTTATAAATGCCGATGCTGGGAAAGCTCCAGCTCCAGGAGTGGAGGGGACAGTTGTGGCACAGGAGGGGGAGTATGGAGGGGGTAAGTATTTAACAGACTGCTGCAAATGTACCTCTGCTTTACTGAGTTAGGCAGCAATTGGTTCAGCTGTTTGCTGCTGCTTTGTTTGATCGGGTAGTGACTTGGGGGCTGGCAGTTTGGGTTTGCTTCTCCAGCAGCTCCTGCTCACAGAGCAGTGCTCCTCATGGAAGGACGTCGGGAGAGCAGGATCCAGGCTGCTTCTGAGCCCAGTGTAGTGGAAAGGCACAGCGGGGTTGGAGCCCTTGTGGCAGAGTTACTCTGTACTGGCAGAGCGGTTTCCATGTCTGCAGGCATCTGGGTGCCGTATCTCAGCCGTGGTACGGACCGGTGTTCCTTATGTGCTCGTGTCTGGTGCGAGGTGGTGTTTATCCAAGAGCTGCCCGTTTCCCTTCCACAGCTCCTCTCCCCA
>NW_009612008.1:2230-4660 GCF_000690535.1 Cariama cristata
CCCGGGGCTTGCCGTGGCTGCCGTCGCTGTTCTGTTCTTCCGAACTCCGGTTTCAGGCCTCTCAGGAGGAGCCAAGGGAGGTTGGCCTCTGTAAGTAAAGCTCAACCCTCGGGAATTTCCCTCTTTGAAGCGCTTTTTCCTGGTTTTGGTTTCTTTGTGACTTTGAGATTTTTATGCTTACTTAGGACTCTTACCTGCCCGTGTCAGAGTCTCCAGGGCTAAGGTGGGTGCTAAGTAAGCTCGCTTTCATCAGGGGCCTGCACGCCGCTCCTGGAGGTGCTGGGCGTCCTCCACTCCCGCTGACTTCAGCCTCCAGGAATGCACGGCGGGCCCTGCCTCCGCGTGAGGCGAGACAGCAGCCAGCAAAAGGAGACCTTCTTAGCTTGGTTTCCTAGAAAAATGGCGTTTATGAACTCGTAGTGTATGTGAAGGTGTGTATGCGTAGCTCTGACTCTGTGCACCCTTGTAACTTGTGAATCCAGGTCAGTGGAGAGTAAAAGCATCTGGAATTTTAAATACCCTGTGACTTTTGTGCAAATGGGAAGCTGAGCACAAAAGAAGGAAACCTTGTTAGCCCCTTCATGAAGGGAGATGATGCAATGTGACTTCACACCTTCTTTCAAATCTAATTAGATGCTCATGACTCCCTGCAGGAGATGTTAAATGTGCTCCAAACAAGAGAGGATGTTTGCATCTTAACAGACATCAAAGAGTCCAACCATGAGCCAAATCCACATGAAATCAGGCTTGCTTTAGCTGCTATATGCAGAAGTCTACTGTTTTTTTACCACACAATACCAATGGCTTCATTTCTGCGGTGTCCCAATCCCTTAGCCTATATGGGGTGTATTGACAATGGATTTCAGCCCTCTGTAACAAGAAGTTCAGATGCAGGATGAGAGATGCTTATGAAACACCGTGGCAGGGGGTGCTCACCAAGGGCTGGTGGTGACTGATCGGCATCTGACTGCCAACTGATGCACACGCTGGTTAGCGAGCGAACGGGCCCCTCTGGGGAGCAGCCTAGCACTGAGCAACCCCAGCCTGGCGGAGAGTGGGAGTGCTGGGGCTGTGCCCACCAACTCCCCAGGGGTGTACCCTGGCTGGGAGGGAAACCCCCGCTTCAGCTCCTTGGAATTCCAGAAGGATCCATGCTTGCCCCTGCTTTTCACAGCAGGAACAATTTGCCTGCCCAATGCTTCAAGAATTTTTATGTAAATCTCTGGCAGAGGATGAAGATGGCCATGGACTTCAGCGATGCTCAGTGCAGGTCAGACTGCTTGCCATCACCAAATGGAAACAAAGCTTAGTGCCTCCTGATCTGAACATTAGAGCTTACACTTGAGTCCAAGGCCGAGCAAATCTTGCGGTGTTTTCCATGATTTTGAAATCACGTTGTTAGGGCAATTAGTTTCAGTGCTGCTTGCACTGGTACCACCCATTTCAGTTCATGTGTGTTGCTCTTTTGTGCCTATTTTCTGCTAATGATATTAAACAAATTCACTGCTATGCATATCTGTAGCAACAGAGAATACTGAACAGACTGCTTTGAGTAGGAGGTTGGATTAGATACCTCTTGAGCTCACTTCCACCCTGGTGATCCTAAATCAAAGAATGAACGTTATATAGCTAGCACTGAGCCCTGTGCGACCTGTGTGTTCAGTCAGATCTGGCTGGGGCATCTCATATTTAGAAAATTCTTCAGACTTAAGAATGGTTAAATGTCTTGTCCCATGTGCAGATCAAGTCACCTCTCCCTCTGTCTGGTCCCAGTGCTGTCAGCCTGGTCACCCATCCTGTCACATCTGGTCCTCCGCAGGCTGGCCCCACCAGCCAGGGAAGGTGGCCGGTGCATGAATGTCAGTCTATGCTGGCAGCAGGTTTGTTTAAAAGGGAAATAACTTTTTTCTTTATTTTATGAGATCAGAAATACGAGGAATTTTTTTTCTTCACTCCCCCAGGGCAAAGAGAGGTCAAGATCGGTTTCTGGCAAGTCTGGTTGCATGACGGGGAGCTATTGTAGCCATTCTCCCTGCTGGGTGGCAAAGCCTCGTGGCTGGCAGGGTAAAGTGAGTGGGTCCTATGGAGCAGATGCTATTATCAGGAAGCTGCACTCAGCCCATACAACAGTGTACGGAAACCCCTCATTTTGTAATGAATGATGAAATCTAAGCACAGGCTCTTGGGCCAGGTGGAGCAGTGACCGTGCTGCCTGCAAACACCCTTCTGGGAATCCCAGGCCCTGCTCTTCTTGATTGCCACATAGGGCGTTGGGAAATGTCCCCAGTTTGCTGGCACCGTGCTGTGAACAACCCTCCCGCTGGCAGCGGCGCGAGGCTCCCTGGGCTCCCGGTCGGCAGCGTGGCTGCGATGAGCAGCAGGTCCAGCCCTGCTTGTGTGCTGCCGGGGGGGGGGGAGACGCGCGGGTCG
>NW_009612008.1:4691-16203 GCF_000690535.1 Cariama cristata
AACGTCACGGACCCGCCAGCCACCGGCAGAGGAGGGCTGACCTGTTCCCGGGGCACAGAAACACATCTGAAACCTCCTGATGGTGATGCTGCAGCTTGGAGGAGAAATGGAGCGTGGCAGAAGGAGCCTGAAAATTGGACTGAGGAGCAAATGTGTGAATAACTGCCAAAGAGCCAAAAATCTGCTCTGGCTTGGACAACCCCTCTGTTCCCGTGCTGAGGCTCTGACTGACACTCCTTACCTTGTTTGTTTTTCTGCTTTCCCAGTGACTTGTCTCAACGCCCAGCAGGCTAAAGGCTGAGAGGGGGATATGATTGCTCTCTGTAAGTCCATCAGGAGGCAAAAACTATCAACAGAGAAGAGGTATTAAAGTAAAGGGCAGCATTGGCGCAAGCACAAATGAGTATCAATTGGCTGCAAATAAATTTAGGCTGGAGACTAGAATATTTTTAATCGTGCAACAAACTAGCATCTGTAGCAGCCTTTCAGATAAAGTGGCAAGGGCCAAAATGTCAAGGATGCTCCCGACTGCCCAATTAGCTGATGAAGGGGTGATGGTAGTGGCAGCACGCAGGCCACAGCGAGTCAGGAGCCCAGTGTGGTGCAGACCCCTGTACTTCAGGGGTTCAGTAACTCGCCCCAGAAGGGATGGGCTGGTGCAAGCCCTGCCCGTGCCAGGGGGTGCCTGGACCATGCTCCTCTTGCAAGGGACACGTTGTCCCTTTCTGCAGGAAAACCCAGAAGGAGAGTGAAAAGAGAAAAATTTATTTCTTTTGCTAACAGTCGATCATGGTTAACACGCTATGCCTGATAGTTCCTCATACACACCACCACATTTACCGTGGTAATGCCACTATCTTCCCCACCATTAAGGCTTGCAACTAGTAAGTGACTCCTTCCCTTCTTTCTTGTCACGCATCCAAGAGGTGCCTAAATGCTGGTGAGTTTTTCCTAGTACATACCCAAAACGTAACATTTTCCTTAGGCTAGCAGCAAGCAGCTCTGTTTGTGACTCCACACAGAATCTTTTTGCTCCTGCTTTTACTTGCTGGCCTCTTCAGCGCACAGAGCCTGCTCCAACGCCTTTAAATTATCAGCTAAAATTATCTTCTTGACCTGCTGATCTGAACCTTTCTGCCTGCTACTCCCACACTGAAGCAAGTTTAACGCTTGTGTTCTTGCTTTCAAGCTTCTACCTTGCTCCTTTGCTTTCTTCATATCCGACCTGCCCTCTTATCCAAGACCTCTAGCCCTTCTTTGTGGCCCCTAATGCTGGCTCAGGCTCCTTTTTTGTCTCTTCTCCAGCAGTGACCCACAGACCTTACTTAAAGATGCTGTGTATGCTCAGAGTACCGTGGGCAGTGGGGCAGGACTGAAGCGTTTGGGCATTGCTGCAGCTGAAACTGTAATGCTCTGCCCCATCCCGATTCATCGCCCACCCTGTGCTTTCATGAGAAGGAGGACCGTAGTGCTTGCTCTAAGGAAGCAAGACACAACAGAACATTTTTCAGCAAAACTTGCAGGCAGAAACATGCCTTCAAAGCCTTACAGTCCAGTGCACCTCAGCTTTTCTTTCTGTCCTTCCTTCTACATACCCCGCTTTGTTGCAATAGATCTAAACCAACATGTTACGCTCCTTAGGGCAAGGACTGTCTCTCTTTGTTCTGCAAAGCCTCCAGCACACTTCCAACAATCACTTCATATTTCCTGACATGGGGAGAAGGGTGAAGAGAGGCCCCATGCAGTGGACAGGATCGGAAGTAAAACATAGTGCAGTGATGATCTAGATCACGAAACTTAACTATTTCACTGTTGAGTGCAAAATGATCATTGTTGTATTTTTAGTAAAACTTGTGCTAGCTGTGGGAAACAAGCCCACGCTGACACAGGCGAGCAGCGTGGATGCTGCTGTGCTGGCAGGGCTGTAGCAGGCAGCGTCAGGCTCCTTACAGCCCATCCATCCTTCACCCACTGGTACCCAGCTCTGGCTTACAGCTGTGCCGCCTGCCCCCGGCACGCCGCAACGCTCCTCGGCTGGGTGAGACAGCTACGGCTTTGGAAATAGCCTCATAAAGCACCACCTGCAAAGTCCCTGTTTGGGATATTTAATGTGGAAAGGCTGACCTGAGTTGTTCAGAACAGCTAAGAAAGGTAGAAAGGCTGCTTGGAAATCTGTGCCAGTAGCCAGGAGCTTTTTGCATAAACAGCAAATCCAGCTGATAGTGCTGCAGAGGATGGGATTGTTCTAACGTGAAAATTACAGGGCCAGGGTAGATTTGTTGTGTTTTGACAGCACCTGTAAGTAACTGTAAGGATGGGAAGTTGCTTTGCTCGTCTCGCAAGTGCAGATCGTGGCAGTGGTGCTCGCGCTGCGTTCTCTCATTGCTGCTTTGAACTGTGTTTCCTGTTTGATTGTTCCCTTAATCAAAAGAAAATGAACTCCAATTAAGGTATCTGACAAAGTATGATTTGTGTCAAACTAAGACCGCCGGTGTACTTGAAAAAGCAGTAATACTGAGGCCTGATTCACACAGGACTTACAAGAGAAAGGGGTGTATCAAGCTTCTCAAATAAATGCAGTAAGAGCCAAGTTTGATTCATGCAAGTCAAAGTTTTCATATCATGTGAGGTCCTCCTGTGTGAGATAGGATGGGAGACTGACACGAACATTATAATAGTGTTTTGGAAATGAAAAGGGCGTATCTGTGGCTGTATGTTTATCAAGGCATGTTTCTGCCTGTTCTCTTGGTGGAATATACATCTTTTACGTGTACTTACAATGACGCTTCCAGCAGCCCAAGGAACCTGTAAGAGCAACATCTGTCACGACAGAAACCTCTTTTGGCACATGAAGACTGGATGGTTGGTTGGAAGGTCTGTATTGTGTATTATTAGTATACAGCCTTTGAAACTGTGGTCCTAGTAGTTCATGAACAAACTTTTAATAAACATAATAAATTAATCTGTTGAGAATGTGAAGCTTTAAAAGCGCTGGTTTTGAATTAAAAGAAGATAACCTTGGCAGAATGTAGGCAGAAATCTTAGTTTAAGTCCCACTCAATGAAACTGCCTTTAATAGTGGAAATCTACTGAAATCCTGGAACTTGAAAGGAGAGGGATTTTAACTCCTGTTGTGTGTACTTGATACAAGTAGGTATCAGGAAATGTTTAAAACCCAGACGGCAGTTACCCTGTTGATGCATTTTGTACTAAACATACTCTTCGTTTTTCCCCTGGGAAGGAAAGAGAAGCCCGAAGTGCACAGCTGGGGATGGGCACAGAGAACAGACCCCTACTTTAACCGCGTGACAAAGCACACGCCGGTAAGGTATCGGTTTCGGGGTAACCAGCGGGGATCTCTAACGATGGGCTGTCACGGGAAGGTAACTTGGGTCGTTGCTTGGTGCTGTCAGGGTGGAGGTTTGTGTGAGTGTCGAGGAGTTAAAGTCCCTCGGACGCTGAGCTCGGCTGGCTGTAACCGGCACCTTGCAGAGCTGCTGCTGTGCAAAGCAGAGACTTGCCTAATGCTGACGTCTCCTCTCTTCCAGGTAACCTGGGGCCCCGTCCCATTCTGCTCTGCACCTCTGCAAACCTCTGCTTTGCCTACTGGAAAAGAAAACGACCGAATCGGAACAGCTGTGCTTTCTGTGCTCCTTCGGCACCTGCGAGGGACTGCAAACGAGCAGAGGATTGGGCCTCTGGTGGCTCTCAGTAGGTGACTGTCTTTTTAAAATGAAAAAGCAAACCCAGAATGGTCAAAAGGCCCTGAAAGGCAGCAAGAATTACAAATAGGGATTGAAAGCTAAAGAGAGAGAAAAATCTTAATTAGATCTCCACCAATCTGTAGAGGAACACATTTGGATTAAAATGAAATGGAGCTTTGTACTCTCAGGGTTTCAGTGCAAGAATAGAAGAGGAATTATTCACGTTTGTTATTTGTGAAGCTGGATTGCTTTTTCTGTGAACTTGTCTTTTTAACTTCTCACCTTGTCAGAAAATTGTGAAAAGCTGTTGGGATGGTGTATTTGGGGTAGTTCTTATACCGGCACATAGCAGAAACATTTCCATGGTTTCAGAACATGGGCAGAGATTCCTATTTAATTCTCTCCTCCCCAAGTTAACTCCTCTCCTCTTGTGGTAAGCCAGCCTGCCCACTATTCACCAACCTGCCTTATATTTCACTAATGTTGATATTTTCTCTTTGTGAATATCTATCAATATTTAATACAGCGGTGTCAGTTTTCCTGTAAGATGAGAGGAACTACTAGAAACCTTGAATTATACATTGTGTGGCTAGGGGAAGCTAGAGAGCTTTCTTTTGGACCCAAAGCTCTTGGAGTTGATCTCCAGGACCTGCGGCTGAGATCCTAATGATGGATGAGCACCAGAAGAAACTCAATCAGCGGCATGAGGGAAGGCCCCGCAAAGTGAGGTTCAAAATATCGTCAGCTTACAGCGGTCGAGTGTTAAAGCAGGTCTACGAAGATGGGCAGGAACTCGAGCCCCCAGCCAAAGAGCACTCTCGGCGTTTTCTCCGCCACCGCTTTGAACCAGGGGACCATTTCTGTGGGGCTGGGGAAATGCCAGAAAACAGGTTTTACTCGCCAGCCAAGCTGACTGCCCAACGGATCAGCATATTCAAAGAGGATAAGAAATACAGCCTCACCAGTAACTCGCCTCTCCTCAGCGACTACCAGTCAAGCGACAGTCATTGCAAGGTAAGTGATGTCCAGCCTAGGGCTGCCAAACTGCTTGGAAACGAACTTCAGACTAAACCTTTTTATAGTAATATGGTAACAGGAGTCTCAAACTGTAACCTTATTCAGATAAAACTCAGTTTTGTCAGTCCAGGATTTTAAAAGGGTGACTGTAAATCTTCAGCCTTTATCCCACAAATTCTGTATTCTGCTTACTCTGCATGTTTTCCAGCAGTGCAGTCAGCAAGTGACCAGCATCTGCTAGCTGTGCTCCAGCTTCTCACGGGGTTGATTTGCATCTGTCCATTTTGTAGAATAAGATATAGATATAACATTTCCATATATATCAATATTTATACACAGTAATCCTAATGCATCTAAAGCAGTCAGATGTAAGGTGGATATCATCTTAATTAGTCATATTTAAAACATTAAAGTTGCATGACTTCAGCTGGCAAAAAGGTTAGTGCCACCAGCAGTGTTCCAGTGAGCCTCCGAGTGAGGCATCCACATCTCTGGCAAGCCAGAATTACCCTTTGGCTACTTTAAAAATCCCAGCGTAGTTTCACTGGACGTTTTCTTAACTTATAATTAATGCCATTGATAAAGTGTCTCTTTAGTTCTAATAAAAAGCCAGTACATGTGTAATATATATTAAATTGATTAATACACAGGGATTATGTTCATTTTCTTACCCTGTCGAATTAGATTTATGTATCTTTTACTGCTATTTGGTTTTATCAAATCTAGATGTACCGACTAAACAATTCATGTAACAATGATGGTGTATCAGCACTATTGATAACACAGCCACGTCACACTGATACGCAAACTCTAAATGGAGTACATTGTACTGATAAAATCAGCAGACTTCTAAATCTTGAGGTGCGTCTGCTTGGAGAAAAGGTGATAAAAAAGAAGATGGTATGAGGTAAGATGGCTTGCTGAATGGCTATCAGGCCTTTCCCTGGGAGACGGCTCATTCTGCTCCAGCTCGGACTGAACAAGGAGCAGTCGGTGCCAGCAAGCGAGTTGGCCGGCTGTCTGGTGCCCCCGCACGCCGCCCCGGTCCCGCAGCGCCTGCGTGGTGGTCCAGAACCGAGGGTATTGCCAGAGGGAAATGTGAGGTCGCTCAAGTACACCGACTGCTGTGATATAAAGAAAGTTGTGTCGTCATCCGTTGTGGTCTTTGGGTAAATAAGGAATGGTACTTACCCAGCTACAGAGACTGAAGTGCTTTAAAAAGTATAAAATGCTCTTTATGGCCTTGACTTGAATACATTAAAAGTCTATTAATTCTTGGCGCTAATCAAAGTTGAATTTGGAAACCCAGGTGGCTGATATTTGAACTATATTTAGTTGATACACTGGACATCTAGTTTAACTGAAAATATCAAACCATGATGAATCTCTCCTGCCTAAAGACAGAGCACTAATGTGATCTTATCCATACCATTAATTTGTTCTGCATTCTTGGGTAATGCTCATCTCTATTCCCTACTTTCCCTAACCATAAATACCTTGAGTAATCACACTATCCAGTACCAGTTTTGTTTTGTATCAACATGCATTCGGTATTGGGAGACACCATATCTCTGCAACAATTATGAGGCTTTTAAAGCCTTCTGCAAACGGTAAGGATTTGTGCTCACCTGCCTCCCCTCCACGCCTCTCCCCGTAGAGAAGCAGATGTCTGGTAGCCAGGAGAGCAATCAGCTACCTCACATCAGCTGGTGTGACTCTGGCAGGGTATTTTCTGAGAACATCTCCCTTTGCATCACTTCTTGACACTGATACTTAAACAGAGCGAAATATGAAGAGTGTGTAAAACAATAGGCTATGGTAACTGCCATATGATACCTAGTGCAAAGGGAAGAAGGGACCAGGTAAGCAAAATGCTGCTTTCAGAGAAATGTTTGATCATACCAAGGTTAGCTTTAAAATCATTAGAAAAGAATACAAATTCAAGTGTGCCCAGAGATGGTCATTTAGACTGGCTCCTCACTGTTAGGAACGCAATTTAGGATTAGAGAATGAAGTGTGTTTGTCATCTGATGCTTTTGCCAGCATTAATAAATTACAAAGAAAAGCTTTCTTTTAAATCTGAAAAACCCCATCAAAGGCTGCAGAACAGGTCACCATCATGGGGAATTTCTACTTCTGGCCAAAAACATGAAAACCCCTCTCCTGTCCCCCACCCTGTCCCAGCTACTCAACCCCCAAAGAAATGTAGGTTAATCCCCGGTGCAGAGGTTGCTTTTCCATATGTGGCAATACTGCTGTTCTTAGAGTTGTGCCTTCTTTTTTTCTTGCATGTGGGTTGGAATGAACATTTACATCCCAGAAAGCTTTCCCCATCCAGAACATGATATTAGAGTGAGGCCCCTAAGATGTGACCCAAAGTCTTGGTCTGATCCCACAGCCCATTAGGGTCGTCTCTCCCCCACCATTCTGACGGGGTGCTCTGGGTGGTGGTGGGGAGCTGGCTTGGGTTGCGGAGCCAGCCGAGCAAAGGGGATGCTCTTCTGGAAGCCCAGGGATCATCAGTGTTTGTAGAGGGTATTTATACAGGCGAGACACTGATAACGTCCTTCTACAGGCTTCCCCAATTCTAGATTTTGGCAAGATCATCATCTACACTAATAACCTGAAAATCATCCGTGCGCCAATGGACCAGAAGGAGCTCATGAGAAGAATCATCCAGAGTGAGGGAATAAATGACTGGACCTTCATATACCGGGAAAGGAAAGAAAGGTTTGGTGGTGGACATAAAGATGTGGAAAAAAGGGTTACCTGCAACCAGTATGTGCAGGTAAGAGAAAATGGAAAGTGCTTTTTTTCCCCTAAGGCTTTTGGGTCTTACAGCCTTGGTCAGACCACTGAGTATTCCCACCCAAGCCCCATCTATATCTGTATCTGACACTTAACTAAATTTGGATTAAAAGCATCGCTTTGTTCCTCTCTTCACTCAGGAGATCACCGATCAGCGCTGCACTGCAGTTTGCGCTCTGGGGACAGCTGTTCTCTTTCCAGATGCTCATGTCTCCCACTTGATTCTTCCCCTGGAGATCACTGACATTTATGTAGCTTGGCTTAGGTCCATCCTTTGTCACCGTCTCCCAGTGGAACAAGAGCAGGCTGAAGTTTCTCCAGCCTGACAAGGCTAAACACAGTTGTTTTGTGGTTGAGACTGCCGGAGGCTAAAATTTTAATATTGGCCAAAATAAGATTATGCCTTCCACTTGTTTTCTCACGGGTCAGTTTTTGTTGATCAGAATCCTAATTAGTCTGACCATAATTTGATCCCACAAAACATAATGTTGTCACGCAGGGCAAATACGAAGCGTTACAGTTTTGCAGATCTGAGACCGACCTGTGCTGAGTGCAGGTTACCTTGGTCCTTCTGCAACCACGAGCCTTGCTGATGGCTCACTCGCAGAAAGACCCTACGAAAACCGAAAAAAGCCCTGAGAAACTAAGTAGGATTTTAGGTATTTGTCAGTTTCTGAAAATCAAGTTTATTTCAAAAGAGGGCTTTAACATAAAAGACAAGATTCACTCTATTACTGGCAAACACCCGAGTCATCAAAAAATCACCTCTGGCCTTTGCGGGAATATACATCGAAAAGGATGTCCATAAAGTAATAGATTGCCTGCCTCCAGTTGCCCTCACTGGAGGAGCATGCTTTGGAGAAGGACAACAGCTCCTGTAAGGCATTGTTCTAGAGGAATCTGTTAACCTTGGAAGAACTCAGCAAAGTACTTCCGTTCTCCTTGATGTTTGGGAACAAAAAGCAAAACTTGAAGGTCCTAAAACTATGATTTTTTTTAAGAATAATTTTAGACTTTCTGTACACTGGTACTGTGAATATTCATTTAAAGATGACCAAACCTCAGGAAGATTATTATTCTGAGAAGTCAATTAATTTGGACTATCAAATTCGTAATCAGGCACTAATATGAAGCATATCTGGCACCAGCTCCCCATATCTTAGTTAAAACCTCGTTCTATAGTGCCATGTACAGTAGAACCGCTGCACAGGAAGGATGCGGGACTCTGAGCCTGACATCAAAAGAACGAACCTATGCCATGCTACATTCTTGCCGATGCAGATATTTAATCATTTCTGGGCTCTGTGGAAGCACTGAATTTTAAGATGGGATTTGAAAGAGGCTGTCTGGAAGCCTGGGAGAGAGTTGCAAGCACAAGGGACAGCTTGAAAGAAGCTGCGCATGTTGGTGATGAGGGATTCAGGGGGGAGAGGGAGATGAGAAATGCTTGAAGAAATGAAGCATGGCTCAGAACTGAGGATACAGAGCTGAGAAGATGGATGTGTTAAGAAATGACAGGAAGACGGGTGGAGCTAGGCAGACCCTTGCAGGAGGAGAAAGATGAATTTGAATTACAAGCCCAGTCACATTAACTTCTCATTTTCTAGAAGTGTCCACAAATTGTCCCCAAATATACAGGAGTCGTCGTCTTGAAGATGTTGCTGTAGAGAACTGAATATTATTGGCAGAGTGGCATGTCAGGAGCAACAATTACTTAAAGACCAGAAGACAGAATTTCCCCCTTTCAAGTTTGTTACTGACTTTGGTGTCTGATATCCAGTAACAGATTTTTTCATGATCTGTCTCTTTCAGGAAGGAGATGCTGAACACGGTTGTTCCCAGTGTAAAGGGTCAGGCTCTGCTCCTTGCTCACTGTGCCATGGAAGCAAGTTTTCAATGCTGGCAAACAGATTCAGAGAGTCCTACAGGGCTCTCCGATGTCCGGCTTGCAATGAAAGTGGCCTGCAGCCCTGCCAGATCTGTGCTGCCTGATCAGGACCACCATCCCTGCAGCAGGTTGCAAGCATCACAGCAATATTTTGTTGAAAACTTTGAATTATTTAACCTTCAAGCAGCCTCGCTATAATGACAAGTTTTTAAAAGATGGGAAAGGCATGTTATATGTATCTCACCGTAAATGTGAATACCACACCTCTGCTACCGACTGTCCCTCTTGTCTGCTACATATTCCTGCCTATCTGTGGAACCAGCCCAGACCCCAGTGTCTGCAGGGTAAGCATATCCCCTGATGCTAGAGGAAATTATCAGCATTTGGAAGTTAAGCACCTGCGTAAATGTCTGGCATCTGGAACTCAGCCTACATTTGCTGGCACTGTCCCTCAGTTAGGTATTTGGTGGCTGGCACAGCCAGGTCCCGATCCACCAGGCGCTGCAGTAACATCACTAAAAGCACCAGAAGTAGGTGCAGTTTGGGCACATCAGTAACAGGACAGGGCGTAAAGTCTGTTTGTACGACAACAGCAGAGCGGTGCCTCCCCTATGTTTTAACTTGCTGAATGTTTTAAAATTACACTGTCTTTTGTCGTTAACTCTGTACTTGTCCGGCAGTGTCACAAGCATTTCCTGAAGATTTTGCCGATTCTTTTGGGGTCTGATTTATGGGAAGAAATGGAAAACCCTTCCCAAATCTGGAGCTATTAACAATTTACAATAATTTATTATTATAAATAGAAGTTATTAAGTTCTTAGCCTACTTATGAGGAAGTGCTGAACTAACATTCCCCTGTACAAGGCTCAGCACTTTTCAGGATCAGGCTGATGGTGAGCAGGACTTCTGTTGCTTAATATTAATCCCATGTTGTAATCTGCATAAGGTAAACTCTAATTAGTTGAGGTGAAGCAATGATGTGGGATACTTTGCAGGCTGCCACTGATAGCACAGAACACAGAGGCTTCAGGAGGTTAAGGCAAACAGGGGAAACGGTATTTTTTCCCCAAAGTATTAACTTACTTCATTTTATATTCATGAGTAATGTTAACACAGCCTTAACTTGCATATTACCTCTGAGACTGATGAGTTAAGAGACTGCTCACATGTACTTCATGCTGAGGTTGCAAGCCTAGACAGGGTAATTTATGGCCAAGTTTCTATTTTCTTATGGTAGGTTGTGAGATTTCTCTGCAATACTTAAATGATTAGAAATAATGCCATTTTAGCTCTTAGATTTCCATATGTCTCCTACTGAAATTGTTCAGTGGGTACTGAGGTTTTATTTTTCAAAAAAAGTGCATAAATCTGTAGCAGATACTTGATTGGCTTAATTTATCTTATCAGGATCAGCAATATGAAAAAATGTAGTCCTTGGGGTATTCACTGAGGGCAGATGAGACCTCACAAATCAGAAATTGTTGTCAAGTGTATCTCTTCCCTCAAATTTGACCTCTTTGATCTTACAGTTTGTTGGGCTTGTTTAAAAGTTTGCCGGCTTAAGATAAGAAAAAAGCAACCATGTGAAATTGTTGCCTGATAGTTCAATGTTTACAATAAAACTAGATGCAAATATGCATTTATAAGATCAGTATTTATTGTTCTTCAGTAATTACGATGTTTCTCAACCACTATTACTCCTCCTGGCTGCGTCAGCTATTCCCACTCATCCCGACACGTCACTGGGGTGATGCTTGCACTGAGGAGCTGTGCTTTTCCCTTATTTAGTCCGGAGTCATGCAGGCCGCAGCGGGCGCCTGGCCCCAGTGGATCTGAGACCGCAGGACTCTTCTGTGTGCAGCATTAGGGCTGGGCTGTGAGCGACGCGGTCCAGAGCAGTGCTGGGTGGATTTGCTCCCTTCACTTCAAACGCAGTCGTTTTATTTTTGGTAATACACTCACTTGATTTAGCCAATAAATGCTCTCTCAGTTCACATGAAAATCAGGTCTGGCCTTTCCTAAAGCATCATGGTGAGGCTACTGTTGAGGCAACGGTTACTTTTAACACGTTGCTGGTTTTATTTCTACAGCAGCC
>NW_009612009.1:0-9923 GCF_000690535.1 Cariama cristata
CCATAGTGCAAAAAGTAAAGGTCGTCATCAAGCATAATGCTCTTGAAAAAATGCCGTTGGCTTTGAAACCTGTGGTAGTGTGTAGAAACGGTGGGAACTGTTAAATAAAGTCTGAAGTACAACAAAATCCGGATATTTGAATATAGCAACTGTGTGGAGAATACAGAAAAGCCTAATTCTGCCCCAGAGCAGCCTGCCATCTCCCACAGACATGCAGAGGTGTACCAGCAGCCCCAAAAGCAGCAGTCATGTCTGCTGGGGCTGGAGTGTGTCAAACACCTTTGTGTGTGCTGCCCGTGCCCAGTGCGTTTTTGCAGCCCACACGGTAAAGGGTTACATCTGCCACAGGTGTGACCTCCATCCATCTGCTACTCACATTAGAAGTGGTATCTCATTGCTTGCAGGCATTACCCACAGACGAAAGGCACGACCACCACACATCCCATTTCTCCACTTCTGTGAGCCGCCATCTTGCAGTAGTCTTGTTAACCACTTTCTCGCTGTACTTTTACTTCTGTGTTAGAGGTGTTGGTTCTTACTTCTGATGCTTGAATACAAGCTGTTAAAAAAGTTTTTTGGGGGAAGGGAAAAACAAATAAGCAAAGAGCTGTATCATATTTATTGTTAAAGGTCTTATTCATACAGCATTCACAGCAGTGGTGCTCTGCTTTGCTGTCACCTCTAAGGAACACCACAGATTTAATAACATATAAACCTAGGATGGCCACAGATCAATACCCAACATGTGCCATATAGATATGCACACAACCAGAAAATGCAGAAGGATGACATTAAGATGATAAAGGTCCAAGTCTTCCAAAATTCTCTATTTTCTAAGTGCTGATCATTAAGCAGCCATTTTTTGATCTCTTAAAGTGTACTGTCAAAAACCACATAAAATTTTGCTAGTCAGAAGCCCTCCCCTTTGAACTGAACAGATGGAGAAGATACATCCAGTGTATGTGGAGGAAATTGCATGCCTGGTATGCACTATAGACACTTGAAAACGCCACTAGCCAACACTAACCTGCTCTTGGGAGGCCAGCAGTCCGCCAGCTGCAGCGGCTGGCACATCCCTGCACCCAGGGTTTTCTGGCTGTCTGTTTGGTACAGTCACTGCTCGAGTCCAGCCAGCAGGACTGCTGCAAACCTGATAAAAGAAAATATGACGAGCAGATTTAGGTTATGATATTAATGGTCTGCCTCTGCAAAGGAGGCTGTGTCGCCAGCTGCAGAAACCCTGTCACTCCTCAGTGAGGAGTCAGACGGGGGCCTGTACCTCACATAATAACAAAATTTTGCTGTGGGAGTAAAGAAGAAGGGCTCCTTAGCTGTAAAATGTTAGATTTTAAAGGAGGCAGCCAGTGTGTGGGTTATGATCAAACAGATGTGCTGCGTCAGTATATTAAGGATCACTGCAAGATTACACAGAGTCTGGAAGATGTGTTGAACACAGCAGCAACCAGTAACTGAAAGAAAAAAAAAAAAAAAGCTACTCAGTTTTCCCTTATTGTAAATAAAAGCCTCTTTTTTTTTTTTTTTCCTCAGTAGAGGCAAGTTATTTCCAGTCACATCCCACTCCTAAATAAAACCTGGAGGTAAATGCATACAGCTTTATAGAGGACTGCACAGTGGTTAGCAGTATCTGAGACTATAGGAATGGTAACTAATGTGCATGTGTGCTATGACAGGTGGGCACAGTGCCATTCCAGAAGCAATAGAAAGCAAAACACCTGTATTTCCTAGGCTATCACCTCTTTCATGAATATGTAACTTGAAAACAAACACATGCCCAAACGTACTTGATAGGAGCCATCATAGACTGTTCGAAAAAAAAAAAAGAACCTGGAACAGCGTGTCATAACTTGTTGTAGCACACACGGTGGCTTGCACTGCAGCATCAGCAGGCGCAGCAAAAGCAGCGGATTAGCTGTATCCTCCCTCCATGCATGGCAGCAGCTTCTGCTGACTACTCACCCTCTTCAGGAAAGCAATGAGGGAATAAGAAGCCGTTCCTGCCCTGAAACAGGATGCCACTAACCAGTTGTTCGGCATCGCAAATCATCCTGAGCTGCTTTTGTTCACAGCAAAAAAACATTCACACCCACGCAGACTGCCAAACCTGTCGTCTTTTCCCCACTTTGAGTACCCTCTGTGGCTTACAGCCAGGAAAAACAGCTTTAGTGGGATTAATTTTACAAAAGGCAGTGGTGCTACAGAGTAATAACTATATCTAACCAAGCTAAATGGCAATATGAAGAGGCATATTGTAATATAGCAGCATGAGAAACAAGGTTAGTCAGGCGATCTCTGTTTTCAAGGGAGTATCTTAAGGTTGCAATCAGTGAGGAGTCTGCTCTCACTCTGCAGATAGAATCTCCAGAGTCACAGTGCTTCCTCCACCATGAGAAGACTATATTTGTTGATAAAGAAAGATGACCCAACTCACATTTCTAACCAGGATTGTTCTTTGATAAGTAGTCTTATCAAAGCTTTTGTAGGAAGCACTGCATACATAAGAAGTTTAAAATGGGATGTTACACAAGTTTAACATGCTTTACCAGTAAAATAAAATAAAGATTAAAACCAAAAAAATTTGCTGAAGTGAAGTTTAGTGACAGAAACGTTAACAGCTTATCCGGTCTGACAAGAAAAGAATAAATCACAGATACCAGAGATCTCCTCAGATAGAAACAGTTTCATTCTAAACCATACCATAACATGCTGTCTTTATTGCTTAAAACCACCACGTATTATAAAATATCCCATTCTGTTTGATGAGATCATATATGCGTTATTTAAATCACAAGAATGCCAGCATTGCCAAATCATAAAGTTGAAGTTATTTTATAACATTTTTGTGTCAAGACACTCTGATTTTGCTGAGCTTGTCTTAAAATATTTGATACTAAAACACACTTATTGTTCCATCTACTCACATTTCACTGACCCTTTGATAAATTTCAAGGCAAATCTCTTTCATTATTCTATTTACAGAAAGCATCTGTGTTCTCATGTTAAAAATAAACCTACTATATCTTAAGTTCAAGGTCATGGCCTTTTAGAAACCAACGGAGTATCAAGGCAGGCCTTTCCTGACCACATGGTGTCTCCTTGCTTATCCATAATTATGACAGCTAAGAAAAATAAAAGTTTTTTTGTAAATGAATTTTGAATTTAGAGATTCTTATATAGAAAGCTTTGTCAATGAGGATTAAAATACTTGTACACAGGTAACACCAGATTTGATTGCCGAATTAGTCGTGTTTTACTGTGGAGATGTTAACTTTCACTATCAGCTGCGTCTACAGACTTAATCATAACACAAGCATCCCCTGAAATTATTTAAACAGAAAAGAGTCTTACCAATAAAACAGGGCATTTAACTGTGTCCAAAACTGTAGAAAGGATATACTTCAGGTCACAAAGCATAAGCCAGAAACACCAGTAAACCCAAAGTGGAGCACAAGGAGAGACTAAATCATGTCTTACAAATGTAGGGAAGACTTAACAGTACCTGATTCACCCAGCATAAACATTTCAGCAGTAAGTATGAATTCTACAAAGCACATATTGCATGGACAGATACTGTACACATAATATGCACTCAACATTGAAGCTTATTTTACTTGTGTAAACACTAGGCAAACAAGTTAACTGGATAATGGGTCTTATCGGGTAGCCTACTGTATATAAAAACTGCAGGATAGTAAAGGAATCCAAACATCAAGCACCATGCCATCATCAGTTATACAGCAATACTGAATGCATTCAATCAGATCCACTGCGTTCCCCCCGTCTCACAGTTTTGACCTTGATTCAGGCTCAAAACTCATCCCTTGGCCCTTCACTCTGCCTCTAGAGCTGCCTGCTGTTGGTTTTGGCAGCATACCCTGCAGCTATAATACACTAACAAATTTATTATAAAAGAAAGGCAAAAGTAGTCCATATTCAAAAGTAGAACGCAAGCTAGAGAGAAACTAAAATTTCACCCTACGTTTTTTCTCTCCTACGCCATCCCTTTGGCAGCACGGAAACCTATGCTTCTGGCTGCCTAACAGTGGAGTTTGACCAAAGCCTCAGATGTCAGCTGCATCTCTGTATTTCTGCCTTCTAGCCATTGCAAAAGGGCTTTGAATGACAAATAGCAAAAGACAAAGCCAGTGGGCAGACTTATTTTTGATGTTTAAACAACCGCAGGTTAAGTTGGAAAGTAAGTTA
The DNA here is from genome assembly GCF_000690535.1 of Cariama cristata. Classification (NCBI taxonomy): domain Eukaryota; kingdom Metazoa; phylum Chordata; class Aves; order Cariamiformes; family Cariamidae; genus Cariama; species Cariama cristata. The sequence continues at coordinate 4,222 of NW_009612009.1, forward strand.
ATTTCCAATTACTTTTCAAAGTCCACATCTCCTTTATTTTGCAAGGCTGTATGAAGCCTGGAGAATAGGGGAAATTATGATATGCCAAGAGGCAAGGAACTGAAAGTTCAACATTTGGAAACAAACTGCTTGAGGAATTGAAAATATTATTCTAGTTTTCAGCTAAACACTTCCAGCATTTAATGAATGCTCTGGAGAAAGAATGCTGTGGTTAGAGTCAAACCATTGCTCCACCATTGTGATGAATTTTTAAGTACTTTGATGTGGCCAGACTGGAAAGTGACATTATCCTATTTCCTGCTTTTTTGATAGTCCCAATTTCTGGGTTTATGTGATTAGGTAAAAGAAAGATCTTAGCTTTTTGCAATAGGTTTAAAAATATGACCTCAGGAACTGATATAATTAACAGGCAAGCTAAAGATCACCAAAATATTTGGGGTTTATAGTGTGATAATTTAAAGCATGTTATATGGTGACTTATGGCTTGGACTTTACAATAGCTGGAGTAACAGTACACAGACTTCTTGTATCCTCAGTAGTCTGCCTGCCAGCTTGGGAAGATCAGGTTTAGTATTCCTAACAACTAATTTTCAAGATGGTCTACAAAGCAGAGTGGGCTAGAGGGAAAGAAAACTTATAATGCTTTTCTTTCCCTTAAAACTTCATGGGTTTTAGAAAAGCAAGACAAAACTAATTTAATACAAATTCTTTGCAAGTCAGCTTTTAAAAAATGTCTTGATCTCCTCCCTGTGTTCCTTACTTAAAGGTCGAACAAGCACAACTACCAAGTGAGAAATTCGGAAACATTCATTACACTCTCAGCTAGCAAAGCTCACTTTGCAATCAGCTGACAAGAGGTCTGGATAAAAACTGAAAAGAAGTAATTAGTCCATGATGTCCATGGGCTTAAGTATAATCAAAATCTTGTATTCCAAGATATCTGTATGTTGAAAGAATGCACTAAATTGCACCGCCTCCAAGCACCCAATCCCGTTTGGAATAATTCACATCCTTGAGAATATGAGTAGACTGTAACTACAAAATCTTTCTCCTTCGTTCCCTATGGAGATATAAATACATAGCTACAGAGATACAGCAATGAATAAGGACAATTTACTATAAGACGAAATTGAACCTACAGATTCTCAGTGTGTCTTTATATGCAGTTAAACTGTAGTGAGAAAGTCAGTAGCTTTTAGCAGCTAAACTAGACCACTGCACTCTTGATTAAAATAGAAAAAAAATAGCACAATATGATTGATTCTCCAGTTGAATCTGATAGATGCATTACAGCTTAAGCAGAAGAGTTGTCATTGACAGTATAAATCTATGTACATACACCTGAGGACTGGATTAAATGTTCATTTAAAGACCTGCTCATTGTGAATTTTATGTAATACAGTAACACAGTCATCGATTGTGGAAGATGCCAGACATCTGCCTGATGTGTTAAGCACTGCTTAGCTCTGCGACAGTGTGTTACCTGACTCACCCCCTTCTTCAGACACTCCAAAGATGACAGTTCCCTGCAACTGCAGAATCACAAAGCCCATGAACATGGCGCACAGAAGCTTTTACCATTTGGCTTTATATATGGAAAACAAGTCTCAAATTCACTAGCCTTTCTCCTGCTGTCCCACAGGTCTATGAGCACAATCTTTACATGGGTAAGTGGGCCAAAGAGACAGAGTGATTTGTTCAGCACTGTGCAGTTAAGTGATGGGGACATGAGAATTACAACTTAGATTCCAAGTTGTTTTGCCGCATAGATGCCACAAAAGCAAGCTGGGGCTGTGATAGACTTTGTGAACTGGAGAATGTGTCCTAGATTCTGCATTCATATCTTTCTCTGTAGTCAGTTAAATCTCTGGATATGAAGGCATCTAAAATAAAAATAAAAATTAACAAAAAAATCAAACCCCTAGATCTAGACAGCACATTTTCCGATGCTGTGGTTTATCAGCATTTCCATAGCACAAACCACAAACCAAAACATCGGGCCATCTATAGATCAGGAAACTCTTTCTGGTGGAAAAAACCTAAATCCCAGATAACAAAAACAGGGATAGCTTACAGAGGAGGTAGTCTGCTAGAGCCTGCTTGTGTTTTGGTAGCTTACAGCTCGCTGACATAAGAAAGTCGTTGATTTGTTTTCTAGTTTGAGTGCTTCCTCTGCCACTGATTCAGCTATTCTGGGAGAATATTTTGTCAAAGATCCCCAAGGAAGCAAATGGCTTATCCAACATGGTAACCAAACATGGAAGCAAGTTTCAAGGTCTCTCTCACTGAATCTGTAATGCATTCACCTTCAGTAAAAATAACAGTGCACGTAGAGAGCTCACTGCAAACACAGCTAGGCAAATAGCCCTAAAATTCCCAGAAGTGTGTCTATGCCGTCCCTTGTAGTGCTTGTGTCCACATTGTTTGAGAGAATACATAAAAAACAACTGGATAAAAAAGAAAAAATCCACTTCCAAAATAATGTCAATACTATTAAAAAGAGACACAACTAAATTTGAATCAGTGCTTATAATTCCAGCATGTTTTTCTGTTCTGATTTATTTGCATATTTATTTTAATCCAGACATGTTAGGTCACCAGTGCTATCTTCTTCCTTCCCAAAGAAAGAGACCCAGCTGAGGGAAGAACAGAACCTCCTACTCCAAACATGACTCCCTAAAGGGTGTTAGCTGGAAGAAAACATATCTGTAACAAACTTGCCAATAACTTTTTTACCTGCCCAGTGACAGCTAGCCTTATTTCTTGCCAGACCAAGCAGAAGAAATCAAGGAAGACACAGGCTTTTTCACAAAGCCAGATTCTCCCCTGCTAAGGCTGTCTCCCTGATATAGGCAATTAGTACTTGAGGGGAGCACCAAATGGTCACCTTTCGCTTGACAGGTAAGCAGTCCGCCAGACCTGGCACATAACTACTGTGAGGTGAAGTCGGTGGGAAAACTAGCCTGTGAACAGCCGATGGTTTTGGAGACTGGAAACCTGCTGCTCCTGCAGTCATGTTATCACCCACCTTGAGGGTTTTAAAATATTTCTGCCTGTTTTGTTTATTTGTACGATTTTGGTTTATTTTCAAATCCTTACTCCTGTATCCCCAAATATTCTTGTTATCCTGTGATATCCCATTCTTCTTGGCAGATGTTCCTGGTGATTTCCTATAGATGTCAATGATGTCTATTCTCCCCAGTGAAAGCGGTACCGTAACTGACAATGGGGATTTTTACTGACACCTGAACCTACTTCATCAGACCATGATACTTTAAGATTATTCTGCAGAAAAAAAATTTATTGGCAGTTTTTTCAAAATCCAAAGCTCTTTAACCTGTACTAAATTACGTTTCATTTTGGCATTGAGTTGTTTGCTTTAATTGTAAAACAACATTTTGGAAGAACTTCAATTTCTCTGGAGTCAAATCAGTGAAAACTAAGAAAATCTGCTGTGAGTAACATTTTCCTTTGTGGTAAGCTGCTTTTGAGTAATATTGAGCTGATTACATATTACGTGTACTAACAATTATCTTCCTGAATCTCTTGATGTTTCTCTTTTTTCCTTTTGACTGTAGAAATCGGTATCATTGCAATGATTGTTAAGGTCTACCTGCTTGCCAAGCAGTTTGTATTTATTTGGCATTTTGTCAATGTCTATATGCATATTTAATATGCCTGCAGCACATACTTGTAGCGAGGCCTGATGCCTCCCTAAATTATTGTTTTAAGGTCGTGATTGCACAACTTAATCCTTACACAATTAACTTTGAGACCGGAAGAAGTCACTTCCAACTGTGTAACAACTTCTTTAAAGCTACCGTGAACTGAACAGTGAAACTGTCCTTCAGCCAGCGACTGCGTATTCAGAGCAAAAGGAAAACACTGGGATTCAACTCCAAAGCAAGGAGTTTTCAACTGAAGTATCTTATTTTCTCTCACAGCTGGGTTTCAGTTCTTGGTCAGGAGGATAAGAATTTATGAATTCGCAAAGGCAGCCTTTTTGAGGGCAGCCTTCTTTTCCCTAATAGCACAGTGTAGGTTCTTCTGAACTGCAGGAAAAATTAGGAAGGACTCCTTTGTCATTCACGTATGTTTGACAATGTTACTTCTTGAGGTTTGCAGGAAATGCCAGCCTCTTCTGAAAGCAGTGTGAAGGAGTATTTTGGGGTTTGGCTATCTTATTTACCATATAACCTTGGAGTAACAACCGAGTTAAACAAATGAGTAGAAAGCCTATCTTTCTTTAGACATTATTTTCATGCTTTTTATTTGTTAAAATAACATGCCCTGCTTAAATCTTTCACACAATTCCAGTAGACATGGGCTGGTTTTGTTTACCTTAGGGATTTATCATTGGGACCAAAGCCCTGTCAGAACCCTTTCTCTGTCACTAGTGCATGGCTGTCCTGTAGCTGAGAATCAGAATCAGTATACTACTTCTACTGAACTGACTGTTCAGTATTGCTGTTTACTGCAGCTGCTGTCAAAATTAGCCTGCAGTCTTTTTAAGACTTAAGTGTACCTTTCACTACTTGGGCGTTTCTGCTGTACAGTGGTCTACACACCAGGGTACATACTTAACTCTTCTTCTTGTTTCCTTTTTTTTACTATAAGGGTCTGAAGTATCTTTATTTTGTCATTTTTATGGTACCCATTGCTTGAATAGCAAATTCATTAATAAAGAGGAAAGAAGACAAAAACAAAAACAAAACCCAAAACCAAACAGCCCAAAATACTAGAAAATCACCAAATTGTGTATAAATTCTCAATTATTTAACCAGAAGCAATGATTTATATCAAGAAGCTCTTTATCATGAGAGACACTCCACTCCTTTCTACTTATCTGAGCACAGAAATAGCAGCCAGTGTGACTGAAGAAGCAGAATTTGGTATTAGGCTGATTCAATTATAGGAACATGCCAAGCGTTGCAAATAAAATCACAGACTTAGCCTTTACATAGACAGTCTTCATTTGCCACACCAGTTAACATTCTTCTGTTTGTTGCTGGTGATAATTGCCTGCACTTTTTCTTACTGAAAATAGAGAACTTTCTTGGTAGTACAGCTGTGCCTTTCTAAGTATTAGGCCAGGAAAGTAATACCATTGTTTTGATAATACGTGCTAATTGTTTCAGGTAAAGATGCAGGTAAACAAGTGGGCGGCATGATTGGCAAAGGATTAAAAAGCAGAGAACGGCAGCATGGAGCAGAATTATGATTGTGAACTTCCCAAGAGAATGAGCTTAGCGATCCCATATATCTGACAAAGGTTGCGTCCATGCGCTTAGGTGAGGAAATAGGTCACTTTCGTGACACTTCACAGCGAAAGAATCAAGGGGACTTACAAACCTCAAGAAGCAACGTTGTGAAACATACCCGAATGAGAAAGTGAGGAGCTCTTACCTCCAGCCTTTGCACAACACCACACACAGTAAGACCCAAAAAATCTTTAACTGGCGACGCAAGCGCTCCCTTTATCGGTGGAGTGAGATTCACAAAGCAACCTTTAGGATGAAGAGGGAGACCGACCGCGCTCGCACGTCAGCAGTGCGGTGATTCGGCGGGTTCAGCAAAGGGTATTTTTGCTCTCAGCTCCGGGACGTTTCTCCCTCCGTGGATGACCAAAGGCGGTGGTCAATGCGGAGTCGGCGGGGAGGTGTCCCGGCCCGGCGGGCGGCTCGGGGATGCGGCGCGCCGAT
>NW_009612010.1:0-310 GCF_000690535.1 Cariama cristata
ACTCTTATAATCTAAAATGGAACTGCAAAGGATCATCCACAGCTTTTTTCAAAACACTGATTTTTAACAGAGGAATAGAGGAAGAACCATGTACAATTCAGTTACTCCTAAACTGAGCACGTTGGCAGTCCCTTCACTTTTTATGCCTGTTAGAACAAATATGGCATAAAATTTAAGACAAATGTCTTGTGCTTGAAGTACAGGAGTAATGAGGACACACAGATTCTATTACTGTGTCTCTCTGACTGACCATCCTTAAGCCAAGATTCATCTCTGTTGTAGTGGGGAAGCCTACCAGTTCTGTCTATTC
>NW_009612010.1:324-1754 GCF_000690535.1 Cariama cristata
AGTAGTCAAGTGAGCCTTAATAAGGAGAATTTGGGATTGGGGACCCTCAGGAGAATTTAAATTCCTGCCACTGGTATTGGAGCAAGTGTATGCCTGTGTCATTTCTTTTTTTTTTTCTTTCGAGGAATATTATTGTCTCTTGTGACAATCTTCGTCTGTGAGAATTTTGGGTAGTATTTCTTCTCTTGAGAGGAGGTGAGGGAAGAAAACTTGTTTTCACTCATGTAGATGGTATTTTCATTGTATAATTCACTGTTTCAATTTCCATTAGCTACTTCAAAAGAAAGAGGGCAGGGGGAGGAAGAGGTCATCCCCTCCATCTTTTAAATTCTGAATAGATTTCCTTTCTAAGGGTTTTTAAAGCCTCAGCAGACAAATGACATAGTGGGATTTAGCAGAATAAAGCTGACAAGGCTTTACACTGAGGATAAAAGCATTTAGGTTTATGGAAGGTGGAGTTAAGATAAGAAACTGCAGTCATCTATGTGTTTGCCATTTAAATAATGGTACCTGCTACGGTCAGTGCCTGCCAACAACACACTGCATGGTCAGTGACCTTTAATACGGTAGTGCTAAAGGTACTAAAATAAGAAGCAATAAAACCTAGAAGCTTTCTTACTTGTAAACTGATACTTATGTCTGTATATTTTCATACACACAAACTTCCAGAAATTTACCACAGAATTCAGTGAGGTCAGAATTTTAAAATATGGTTTCTCAGTTCTTGTCTAACTTTGTCAAAGATTACTTTCCTGTTTCAAAAGATAAGTATTATTTTACATAAGTATCTGTACAAAGAGATCACTTTATGTATTAGATAATTTAGTGTGCGTGGGGATTTTTAAATGTACTAAAAGCAAAGTCATTTTTGAACTTCAAGCTACAATAATTACAGTCTTTTTAAGACAATAATAAACTCACAATTTTATTGTTATGAAATGCATTTGGGAATATACACTCACATTTTTTCTACTGCTTAACAATGGTTGTTTAAAAGTCAAAATAAAGCAAGCTGTACAACATTTAGTAAAACTTTAATGTAAGTACCCTTAAATGAGTATAACTGAGAATTGTACCAATTCAGCTGCCTCAGACAAGGCAAGTTTACAAAGTCCTTACGGGAGGCATGCACTATGGCAGAACCAAAGGAATGACTGTTCTATTTAATCTAAATAAAAACAAGATTTACTCAGATTATAGAGTCTACTCCAAAGAAGAAGATACCACACAAAAAAGTTCATATTCCTACATTAAGGATGTCTGCTCATATTAAAGAATATAAAAAATGACAAGTGTTGAATTTCAGATGGTCTTTTTTTATTCACAGTGCTAAGGGACTATGTTTGTGTTTTTTTTTTTCCTTGCAATAATGGTCAAGTTATACAGCGGATTGTTCCTTCATCTAATACTGCTGAACCACCCCCATACAA
>NW_009612010.1:1785-8936 GCF_000690535.1 Cariama cristata
TTTCTAGACTGTTTAGTACTTTTTTCGTCCCTGCAGCCAGGTCTTGCTTTTTGCCTCTTTGACAAGCACTTTCTGCTTCCCTTCTGTTTCATTTCTCCTCAAATCCCTCTCCTGCTCAGCCTCTGACTCATGAACTTGAGGGCTGGAGACCATCATGAGAGGATGACTGAGGAAGAGAGGAGATGGGCTGGAAGTCTGTAAGGTCATGCTTATCTCTGTGGGAAGTATCTCTTTCCTTACTGTTCCTAATCTGCTGCGCTAGGAGCAGCATACCCTGGTAACAGTTCAATAAATCTTCAATACTCTCCTTTAAAACTAAGTGCACATTCCATTTAGTCTCTTGTGTGTTAGGTATGTGCACAGATGGTACCTGATGAGTCCCCTATATAAAGCTTAATGCTCCTGCCCCTTTGTTTGCTAGCTGATCAGCTAGAACACCATCATGCAGGTGGCTATACTAATGATGATTTTACCCTACCAGTTGGGGCTGTTAAAGCTGTTGGAAAAGGAAGCTTGCTCACTACCATCTGTGTAGGCAGGGACCTTGTTTACTTATGAACCCAAGGTCATGTAGCCGTGCAAAGCAAAAACACACCTAGGATGTCAGAACAAGTGCCACAAACCTGAAGGGAAGGAGTCAAACCTATGTTATTTCACCCTGAACGTGAAGTGAGCCTTGATGTTAGTATTTTAACCAATGTCTGTTCATTACAATGATGCAATTACAGAATTGTGAGCTTATATAAAGGCTTATATAGGTCATGAAAACCTCTTCAATCCCATTATGATGTACCAAAGGCAGTCAAACAGAGTTGGGATTTTCTTCCATGAAGCAGAATAAACATTGGAATTTCTGTCCCATTTGGCCTGACAATAGGTGGCTATAAACACTGGTCAGTTTCCACTGGAGTCCCTATGATGAACTGGTTTACATTTTCTTTTATAGTTTCTCCTCATTAACGGCATAGTCAGAACCAGTCATCTGTGGTCTGAATAAATTTGTGTGGAGTAGTGGATATGAATGGGACTAATTCTGTGCAACAATTTTTACTGCAAAGGGTCTGAGGCTTGGACTTTGTGGTGTACACAGGCAGAGCTGACAGAAAACCCGGTTCAGAATTCCAGATTGGTACCTTAGTCCTCTCACCCTGTTCTGCTCTGCCTTTGCTCTCCAGATTCCTTCCCCAGATCTGGAGCAGGGATAGAAGAGCTGATTGGCAGGTGACAGCTGATGATGGGACACATGTCCCCTTCCCTCCTGATGACATGTGGCATGAAACGGTCCTAAGCAACATGAGTGACTGAGGAAAAGGGGAGTACTTTGTCCAATACTCATTGGAGTTGGGGAAAAGGAGAAAGTCGTAGTAGTGCCCTTTGTGTCATCCCATTGTCTGGCAGGAAAGTCCCTGAAGAACAGCTCCTGAAATCTGCAGTGGCTTGAGTTCCCAGCCTGGAAGACAGCTGACAGTGAAGGAGAAAAAGACATCCTTTTCTCTGCAGTACCATAAGGCCCCTACTAGTCTTCCATTCAAAAGTTTGAAAAATTATAGTATTCTGTGGAAATTTTTTTAATATTAAGTGTGCAAAATTTCAAAACAATGACCATGAAGCTTATACTACAGTGCTGTTTCTGGTTTGAAAGCAGCTACAGCTTCTTATTTCTCAGTCTTCCCTGCAAGCCTCTCCATTATGTGATAGAGTCATTTCTTCTTTGTCCTACTCTCTGACCCATGAGACTATTTGTCTATCCTTTCTCTTGACTTTTTTCTCTTTTCTTTTCCTAGGTGTGATAGCAGTTGTGATATTCATCTTACTTTGCATCACTGCCATAGCCATACGTATTTATAAAAAAAAAGGCATATACTCAAAAAATGAGGCAAAAGGATCTGAAAATGAAGACAGTGCTGAATCTGCACTGAAAAGTGAGCTCAGCATGCAAAACACAGCCAATGAAAATCAAAAGGAATACTTCTTCTGATTCTCATTCATGATTTAATTTAATATAATAATATGACAGTCTGACTTTCTTGCTAAGCCAGGGGCTCTCAATGGACAGAAAAAGCTGTTGCACTCTACGGTAATGCAACAGATTTGAGACTTATTATACTGCATATGTTCGGTCTCAGTGATTGCTGTAGGGGGCCTCTTTAAATTACATGCATTCCTTAGCTATTATACCGCATTTTATGTAACAGTGAATTAGATATTGTAACCAATTTCATTGTTGGTAGTTTCCGACTGTTCTGATGTGACCTTCTACAACTGAAGTTTAATGTACACACTGAATATGATTTTTGAATGGGAAAATACTTATGAAGTTATTCCTATCCTTTCTTTAAAATTTGATTCTGGAATTTTATTCAAGGTGAAAGCTGGATTCTCATACTTTGTGTTACTACAGAAATTCTGCCGTGTTGCGTTACAGTGATCCCTCTTACTTCCTCAAACTGAAAATGCCTTTTGAACTGCTATTGGCTGATGTCATCATCTGCTTTTAAGCCTTGGAGTTTGGTGTCCAAAACAAACTGTACTTCTTTGCCCTGGGATGTGACCAATGTCATTGTTATCCCTTCTTTTTGGCAAGCCTAGCAGGACTTAAAACTGCAGAGTGCACAATGTGTTGAAACACTGTAAAATCTCTTTTACAACAGGTTTTCACTTATGGTCAAGTGATGGCACGAAGAGACTCATGCACATTCTAGGCATTCTAAATAAAATTGGGATCATAAAAGGCAAGATGTTTGCTTGGAAAGATCAAGTAATATATTAACAATAGTTAAATTATCATGAGTGAAAACACGAAAAGATGATGAAGGTTATTGTCCATGGAAATTAGTAACGCTGCTTCTCTCAAGAAGTAAAGCTCTGTGTACTATCCCAGATATATTCTTTGAAAACATTGTACCTGTGATCTGCTCCAGACCTCAAGGTTAAGTTTTTCTAAACCCTAGAAATTATTTATGATTATTATGACAATAGAAGTAGGGCATTTAGAGTCTAGTACAGTGGCTACTACTTGAATACTTTTGTTCTTCACGCTTAATAATAACTACTATACCTCTGTGAGATAAGGTCTGATTATACCACTCAAAATTAAACAGGCACTTATATCCTGACAGAGTAAATGATAGCTGTTTATGATGTTGTATAAACAAATTATCAAATATGAAGGGTAATTTTAAGTTTTCTAAATAGAAGATTGTAAGGTTGTTTTAAACACCACAGGGTATCTGAAATACCCATATGGCCCGGTGGGAATGTCACAAGTTTTACAGAACATATGTGTCTTTTGGAAGTGACATCTGGGAATCAGGTAGAACACCTCAAGGCATTGAAAATGGCACTAGATACCAATATTTAGGTAACTAACCCCCACACAAAGAATTTTTTGTTTTTCCCCAGGCACAGGACTTTGTGCCTAGAGCTTGGATCTGAGAAAAAAATCAGGAATTCTGTGCCCTAGTAGACCTGAGTTTAAAATTTAAGCATCTTTCAGAATTGATTTATATCTGCTCCCATTGAAAGCAATGATAAAACTCATTGCTCTTCTCTTTCAGTGAGGAAAATCAAAGATAGACTGTAGATTGTGAAGTTTAGAAAATGTTTATTATAGATGCTCAAGAACATTATAAAGACATGGGAACCTGACGTGGCGTGCCAAAACCTTTAATATGTAAATTTCTTTACATAAATGGTAGTCATAAATATAAATGTCCAGCAGATACTGTCTTTTAAAGTTTGTTTTCTTCCATCAATCTTTACTTTCTATTTTCAGAATTCTACAGTTCTTTTTCTGCTTCCTTCTCTACAGCTTTACTCAATTTTTAGGAAAAAAATTTTTTTTTTTTTTGGTACCTGGACGGTCTGCAAACAGAAATCGATCACATTAAGATGCACTGCTTTCTTGATCTCATTTTTGCAATTCTGTGTGTATGTCTGGTAGATTAATCAGGCTGAGGACCCAGGATAAAGAACTGGATATCCATGTTGTGTAAACATTAGTGTATTCACTGACACAGTGTGGTCCATGACAATAGCTTATTGTCAGACAAAAGACAGAACATGGTGAGGGAATGCTACTGGACTGTTCCTGATGAGTGATGTGGATGAGAATATCCTGTTTTGTGGATGGGGAGTGGTGGAGATGAAAGCCTCATGTGGGTCATGAGAAGAATACCTTGAACTGTTAAGTTTGCTACATTGGACCCTCTCAGTCTAGCTAGTTACTTTAAAGTGAAAATCATGAGTCCTTCTTTTCAAAGGTCTGACCTAAATTGCATTGAATTCAAGAGGGGACCTTCCATGGACTTCTCTATGACTCAAACCCTCTGTGTCTAAAGAGGCTTTCCCCTCCTATGGTAGATATGTCAGTGTCCACCTTTCTGTGTCACTTATATCAACAAATCTATCAGCAGTGATGAGTCCCAGTCAACTCCATTTTTATCAATGATGTGGGATCTAGTAAAGATGTGGGACAAAACTTACATGGCAGTGTTGGTTATAATACATTGTATCACCAAAATGGACATTTTGATTGAATGATAAAAGACTATTCATATGACAGTTACCCATATGCTAACTTAAAATCTAAAGGGTACCTACACCAGGACAAGTCGGAAGTATGCAAAATTAACTTTTCAATTACTTGCTTTACTTCTATTTTCTTGTTAATTTTTATTGTGTGTGTTGATGAAGAGAAAGGTATCTTCCCTTACTTTGTTTTCTTCCAGATGAATAATAACATTCTCTCCCTATTCCTTAGAATATTTAAAAACAACAGGAAGGGAAAAGCTGAGTCAAATTCCCATTTCACAGACTAATTAAAAAAGAGAGAGGAGGGTGTAAATACCTGTGTGAATGACACATTATTTCATTCAAAGAGCTTTTTATGGCATTTTATTATGTGAAGGATTCTAAGAGGAAAAACAGAAATGGATTTTGTTGAATACACATCTATCTGCAGATTTGGAGCATACAATAATTACATCTCTTTGAAGATGCAAATGCCCATTTTCATCCATAGGAGGAGTAATCATATATTTGTCACCTGAATCCAAAATACGTAGATTCATAGTCAACAAAGCAGCATTTTGCATTACTTGCTGCATTTCTATGGGTACAAAAAAAATGGTGGCTCCGAAGTACACTGAGACATCATGCAACATTGTGCTGTCCCTTTTTTGATTCTCTATTCCAATATGTGACCTTTCACCTCTCTGTTAATAAACGCTTTTTAAAATAAAGTGAGGAAAATATTTTTTAAAAAAAATTTGTATTAAAAGATTTAAAAATGACAACAATATACTGATTTTTTTTTTTAAACAGTAAAATTATGTAGAAGTGCACATAATATATTCGTGAGTGTGGTTATTTATAGATATTGCTGAGTCCTAATGTAACAAATTTACTACACATTGACACATTTTCCATGGCATATCTCTTTTTTCTTAAGTGCTTTAGAAAATAAATAGCAGCATGTATGCTGGTACATTTTTAAAACTTTGTGTGGGCGTTAGCTACACAAGGCTTATAATTATTTATGTACTCAACATTTAGCACATAAATATGATTTAGTTAGATTTTGGGAAAACATTTTGCAATACATCCACTGTTGTGTAGATGAAGAATATGTAATAAGCTAAGTGTACAACTTAACATGAAATGTACCACAGTCAAAATAAATTTGCAGCACCATTATTCATGGCAGTGACGTACAAAGAAAAAAGTGTGTAAATCACAAAACAGACAGAATTCCTGGGAGGAATCAGCTGCATAGAGTACACAGATTTAGATTTAGTGGTAGGAAGCCTGCAGCACCCGTGTGAGATAAAATCAGAAGATGCAACTATTGCAGATCAGTAGAGGATTGATAGGAAAATATCCTTTTAAAATAAAATTAATTACCTTGAGAAGTAATTGTAACAGTTTACACTGAAGGCAGAGTTGTAGCCATATAAGCCATGGGATGTCACACAGGAAGAATGTTCTTGGTAACAGAAAAATATTTGCTAAGTCAGAAAACTTAATGCTGAAAAAGCAGATGCCCTAGTCTCTGGGGTACGATGCACATTCTCTGGAATGAGCATGTAGAAATACTGCATAATTTTGTCAAATCGAGCTTCTAATTCTGCAGCCAAAAGTATAGTGAATCCATAGTGTTTCTGATCATTTAATGAGATTGTGCATTATCAAGAAGGAATAAAAATGAAAAATCCCACAGAAATTAGAGCTGAATAAAAAGGTACAGGTAAGAAGGTACTAAAGTAATTTCAGTGTTTTTTCAAAGTACACACAAGAACAGCTTTAAAACAATAAGGAAAAGAAAGGAACTTCCCTTTAAATTTACTCATTTCAGAACCTTCTCTTAGGTCTTTTTGGTGGTGGTGGGAAGGAAGGTTTTAAGGAGTTTGTGTACAGAAAGTGCTAAAGCTGCTAATATGAGCAACAGAAAACAACAAAAAACCTGCAGAAACAAAAAACCAAAGGTACTTATAGACTGTGCTTTTCTAAGAAGCCATGCTTATCCTCATTCTTGAAGGGTGGTCTGAAAAATAATTTTTGACAAGAACTGACACTGTTCCTTGTCTACATTGTCCAAATCTCTTAATCTTTGATCTTACCATTGTTAAGAAAGAAATCAAAAATCACAACGGCATTGCAGGGAGTTGAGTGCCTTTCTTTCAAACATTGACATAAAATCTCATTTAATTTCATATGATTTCTAACTATGATTAAATTTCAACATTACTAATATTTTATATAAATAACAATGAATAAATCATGCCTAAAGTCCTTATTAAATAGTGTGGTAAATCCACAGTAAAAATCTCCATAAACATGTGAACAAATGTGTACACACACACAAACACATGCATGTAAATGAGCTATGTAGTCAGAGCTGATTCTTTAGATTTTACCATTTTCTTTTTATTATGTCAAGTACTGAAAAACAGTCCAGAGTTCAGAAACACCACCCTCCCTAATGTTGGGAAAATATCCAACCTATTTCACAAAATATTTAAGATTTCACAGGGCTTTTTCAAGGAAAAAAAAAATTAGAGCTTGCAGTTTCTTCTAGAACAGTAAGAAGTAGTCAACCAGACTGCTGATGGGAAGAGAAAAGGTTATAGCATCTCTCACACAGAGACAGT
>NW_009612011.1:0-6744 GCF_000690535.1 Cariama cristata
CTGCAGGTTCGTGCGGGTCACTGTAGCAGCATACAAAACCGCTCGGCTTTAGCAGAGGGCGTAAGAGGCAGGTGCGAGCCGCTGCAGGGTAGCGCAGACTGTATTTGGGTTCATGCCCCTTGGAGGTTTGCAGGTAGTCTTCACTTGGCACGGCTAAGCATAAACTGTAGTTTTCTGTCAGCTCAGTGGAGCTTGTTTCAACGTGTTTCTTGCAAAGCAAGAAAAAACAGGGCCACCTTTTTGTTGAATAAATCACAGGACCCCAGCAGTGCTAGTGGCAGGGTCTTCTGGAGGGCTCCAGGCAAACGTCCTGATTGGAGCAAGAATATTGCCAGCAGTAGGTGAAGTCAGCTGTGTTTTTGTCCCGCTGAGACTTGAAAACTGTCCAGCATGGGGATCTCCTCCTCTCCGGTGCCCTGTCCCCAGACCTGTCCCACATTCCTGAAGAAGGAATTTCCTCAGGTCCATTATCAAGCCAACAGAAGTGCCTGGGCAAGCAGGTCTGGGCACTGTCCAACATCCCTCAAAATTACATGTGTTTCTTATGAGTAGGCAGTCCATGAGCCTGGAAAGAAACTTCCTTGGAGCTGCCCTGTAACACTGTCTCAACCAGCAGCGGTGACGATGGGAGAGTTTAGTGTTGCCTTTCCGTGAGAGCAGTGATGGTCAGGAAGCCAGCACTAACCTTGCTGTGCCCCTGGGGGCTGCAGGCACCTTGCTTACGGTTGGCTGGAGCAGAGTCAGTGGGCATCAGTGAATCACGGGGTAAGCGAGACTGACAGCTGACCAAGCAAAATCCTGCTGGCACTCTGGCAGACTTGCATGTATCTGGTTAGCCCTGTGAGCCTCAGAGTGCCTCAGGAACGCTGGGCGACACTCAAGTGGTTTTCAAGTGTAATGAATAACTCCTGTCAGTAGTCCTTAATACTACTATTTAGTGTTGCTGTTTACTTTGTCTCATGAAAGCAAAGTCACTGCAAGGAGAAGTGAATCTCCGTTCTTCTCATTGGGTAAAACTACTTCCCAACACACGTGCGCACCGCTCCCACTTCCCTCAGCCCTCGTGGTCTGCCGATTTCAGTGGCCTCCAGTGCTGCTTGGTGGGCTGCCAAAGTGCTGGTCTGTGGAGCTGGGCTCTCATGTTTTGGGTGCTCCTTTGATGTTTATTCAATGGCTGCTCACAAGTACTCTTCCAGATTAATATGCTGTCTGTGGTCTTTGAAGAAGTGTACCGTGTCCCATCCTTTGACCTCTGACAACACCGCTGTCTCTTAGTCTCAAGACTGGCACTCTTCTGTGAGGCCAGATGCTGGATGTGGCTGTTTCTCTTGGTTTTGTGTTGAGGTTTGGACCAGCTGGACCTCATCAGGTCGATGTTTTGTCATTTGATCCCATGGACTATAGCTGTTAAATGCTATGCATAAGCAAGTGTACATGCTTTTTTATTACTGGCCATGGTGAAAACCATCAGGGCATGGTCTCAGTTTGTGCTGCTGTGATGAGAGAGCAGAACCAGGAAGAGAATGCCCAGGAAGTATGGCTGTTGCCATCAGTGGGAGAGTCTGCACTCATCTTTAAAACCTGAAATGGTCATTGCTCCAGGAGCAATCTTGAATCTGGACAAATCTACCTTGCTCTGGGACAAAGGAGTTTCCTTTTTCTGGCAGGACAAGGACTTGAATTCAGGTCTCAGTATCTCTTTGCTCTTCCCAAGTGGCTTCCACTAACCACCTGAAAACTCCTTTGGAAGATGGGCCATCAGGGTGCAGCAGGGTGAAAGTTCACTGGCAATGTGGCCAGACATTTGTAGCTAGGCATCAAAGTATGAGGGGGAAGAAGGAGGTTATAAACCCCATACTCTTAGAAGAAAAGTAAAATTCAAAAGCAGAATCCAGGAAAGGATGAGAATATGTCCAAATGGGGGTTTATGAATCCTGCAGCTCATGAAAGGATTTGTTTCAGTGTGATCTAGCTTTCTAGGGCCATGCTGAGTTCAGTGTGTTAGCCATAAGAGGAGCACCAAGTGCTGCTGCTGGGCAACCACTCCTCACCTGAAGAGCAGCATGTGGTCACCACCAGCACTGCATGGGTGTATCCACATGGAAATGCCCTGTCCCCAGTCCACAGCAAAACATGGCCTTTCTGAGTGCATGGCCTTGTGGGGCTGAAGGTGGCTGGGACAATAGAGGTGCAGGAGCTGGTCTAGCCTTTCTCTCTGTCAAGCCTCACAAGCCCTCTTCTGGTCAGGGAGGGCACAGAGAAGCACAGCTCCCACAGCAGCCCTCCTACCAGCTTACCCCAAGCTCAGCACACATCATGTCGGCTTCTCCAGGGAAACTGGGAGTTTGGGCTTGTGATCCTGCTCTTCAGTGTGGTCACGGCAGCCCTGTGCATCTCTGGGGACAGCATCGGGCCCCGCATGTGTGAGCAGCCTTGGATTGCACTGAGGGGAAGCCCATGGCCCTGGGATGCTCACAAGAGCAAAAAACATGCAGCACACCTCCCCAGGGCATGAAAGTGATGCCTGGGATAAGTGCGGCTTGGGCAAGAAGCAGGCAAGATAAGAGGTAGGAAGGTAAGGTTGGGTTTTGGGGAAGAGCCAGATGAAGAGGGCTGGTGGACAGCTGTGGGTGGCAGACCACCCTGGGGTGCGTGGGGGGGCCGTGCATGGGGTGTCTCTATCCGCAAGTGCCCTCCACTGGCACCATGCACCCTGGGTGCTGGTGATGGACCCTATGTCTGTGCACACATGCTCTGGACTCCAGCCTATGCACTGGCTGTGCAGCTATGCTTTCAGGTAAATTTAGTGCAGCTGTCTTAATAGAAATGCTGCTTCCAGGAGTGCTATCAGGACAGACATATGCACCCTCTCCAGCAGCATGGGATGGAGGGGACGCTTTTTGAGGTCACTGCTCCCTTCAAGGCATGCAAAACCCTAAGGAGATCCCCAGTGTCTCTCTCTCTCTCTCCTTGTCTCTCCTCCAGTCTGGGGCATGCTGACTGGGTGGGTGGGCTACCATCACTAGTGCATAGCACTGCACCATTGAGGCACATTCCTCTTGGTTTTTTTTTTCAGCGCCGTAGTGGCAGCAGTGTGGAGCCATGCATTTCTGCAGGGCAGGGGCCAGAGGCAAGGGCATGTCTCTGTGCTCCCTGCAGGTCACCCTGCCGCAGACCCATGGGGCTGGGTGTCCCAGCACAGACCCCTGCTCTCAGGATCCTACTCAGGATACCCACCCCTTGCTGCTGTGTGGGCTGCAGAGCTCTTCTGCCAAGGCGCTGGTTTAGGAGGAGCGTTGGAAAGGACTGACTTGAGCTGGAGGGACAGGCGACAGGCAGGCAGCAGAGGAACAAGTGAAGAGAGGCAGAAAGTTCTGGAGATCCAATAGCAACATCCAGCTGCCCTTTGCTGGAAGCCCTGAACAGTCAAATCAGGGACAGCACTGTCTCTGTGGAAAGAAGTTTCATGAAACACTAGGCAAAAAGCTTTGTCTACACTTGCTCATTACTTGAAATAAAGGCTTGAAACTGGTCCAGTTTGGCAGAGTGTGAGACTCACATTTGACATCATCTTACAAACCTGGAAGTCTTTTTGCACAGTTCCTCTTTTAATTTCTGCTGCAAAGAGTGAATCAGCTTTGTAGGGTGGTTTTGCACAGTGCAGCAATTTGGGAAGGGTGTCAAGCAGCCCTGAAATAGCGGGTGCTGGCACAGACCAGCTCCTGCTAACCTCCTTGCCTCCTGAATGGTGCTGGTGGGTCCTGCAGTAGACTGAGGGTGTCCCATACCTGTGGCAGGAAAGGTGCATGAGGCTGTATCTCCTTACCAGCTCTATGGGGCTGATTGCCCCTTTTGTTTCAGTTGTAGCTAATCCTGTGACAAACACACTGGTGCATCTTTTTAACTAGACAGTATTAAGCTGTGTCTCCTGTCTCAGGTCCTATTTGGTGTGCTCACCTTGGCAGAGAAGTAAGAATAATGCTCTGCAAGGGGCACACAGTCAGACCTGTCAGAGCACAGGGAGATGTCTGCAAAGCTTCAGTTCTGTGTGGGTTGAGGACTGCAAGAGTAAACAATAACTTCATCTGCAGAGAAACTCATTGCCAGGTAAGAAGCCATATTCTACCTGCAGTTACCTTCATCTAAGTGAAGAGAAACCTCCACAATTTCTTAGTTACAGTCTTTAGCATTTTTAACCTGAATGGTTCCTTTATCTGTTTAAGGTTTTTTTCAGAGCTAGACATTGTGGCTCAGCCCAAGGCATGGTGCTATACACACCCCATTCTAGCCACCAGAATAAGGTTAAATGGGCCTTGCCAAAATCTGGCTCCAAAGCCAGCTCAGGTTGGGTCACCACTGCACTTAACCAGTTCCTTGTGAGGCTCATCTGCTGTTGGTTTGGCTGGCTCTTGCTGTAGTACTTCCTATAACATACAGGCCGAATCATGTGTTACAGCAGTTTAAACATAAATCCATTACAAGGGCACTCAGGCTTTGTGCTTGTCGTTATCAGCAGTGCATTTCTTCTTTATGCACTGCTTCGCCTCCCAGGATAAGACAGCAGCAAGAATAGCATCTGTCCAGATGTTCCAGGACCTGGCTGGGCCCTTGAACAGTGTATTTTCCAGACCAGAATCTGAGATGAAGGTTACGTATAAAGGTGTGGTTTGGTGCTACTGTTGAGCTCATTTTGCCTGACGGGTTCACAAAGGAGAAACTTTGCATTAACATCTGGCTACTCAAAAGTAAGTTGCTTGCAATACTTCTAGCTCTTCTCTGATCCACCAGTACAGATCTAGTGAGCCTGTGAGAGTGAAAAACAAAGCAAAGACATGAGTTAACTGAGGATATTGCTATCTCAGCATAAATGTCTCAGAGAGAACTCTGCTTTGCAAACCACAAAGTTCACTCTGCAACTTTTAACAAGCATAGAAATCAAAAGCTGCAGGAATGTGTTGGAAGAAACAGGATGGGCTTCACTGGGGGTGATGGTGCCCTTCTATTTGGTGGTATTTGTTGTGGCTCCCTCCTGGTGTTAACTTGTACATACCCAAGTAGTTAATAGGTCATTTGGAAAAAATGATGCCTGCACAGTAGGTGGGCTCTGAAGTCAGAAGTTGCAGGCAACCTCAAGGATACACAGTTCTGCTTTTAGTATCTACTTGGAAGACCTGCTTCTTCCTTCTCTGGCAATTTTGCTAAAGGGAAAGTGCTGAGCAGTGTGTGTGCCCACACATTCACTTTATAAACAGTGCACTGGAGAGGATTTAATTCCTTGAATTTTCTTCAGATGAATGCTGCAGCCTTGGACTTGTGGAAGAAAGTGGAGACAAGTGTGAATGTTACCAGTGGCAACGTGGAAAGTTGGCCAGGCATGACTGGGTGACCCTGCTGCCAAAGATTCATGTAAATGCAGCGTCACTGAACAACATCCCCTTGATGCATGGAGAAACAAAGACTTTCCTGATTCTCTTACATTGCATCCCTCTTTTCATTCATTCATCCTGGGGTAGCTTTGGGGGCTTTAGCAACGGGTAGACTGGGCAGACCAGACCTTTCCTGCAAAAACCTCCAAAAAAGCTTGCCAAAAGCCGCTGTCACTTTGAACGGGAGAGCTGGCATATGTGCTACCTGTTTTCCTCTGGTGTGGTGCTAAATACAGGATGATGATAGCATTCAGTTCTACACAGGATGGAATTAGCAACACTGTTCTCAGAAGATATAACAGACTGAGGTCCAGTACAGGTTTGTTCATCCAGAAACAAAGTCCAGGGAGAAAGAGACTCTGAAATCTGATTTTTTGGTAAATTACAGTGGGTGCAAGTTCTCAGATAAACAAGAGTGAACACTGGTATGCTTGGGACAGCTGATATACCTACCCCAGCTGCCAGCATTCAGGTTAACTCTGTCAGCTCAGAGTAGGAGGGCACAGCCCCACAGTAGCCCCAGCCCAGCTAGCTCAGACTTCTGCCCATCCAGCCCAGGCACACAGCCTCATCCGCTCCCTTACGCCAGCATGGTGCCTTGATTGACCTCATGCTCACAACATTTACTGAGGAAAAAGTAGATCCATGGTTTTCTGCTGGTTTATCTGCTGCACCAAGGATTTGGACACTTGTCCCTCATGTCACAGCACATGGAAAAAGGAAGGTCAACACTATCCTTAAGTTGCCAAGGAGCTGCAGGGCGTTTGCAGACTGCAGATGCATTCAGGGCATGTCTTGCAGTCCAGAGGTCTGAATAGGTGGTGGCAAACCTAAGTGAGAGGAGGGGCAGGCATCCTTGGATCGGGGTGAGACACAGCAACTTCTGCCCAGCCACAATGATTCCAGCTGGCAGTTAAAGCAGGGGTAAAAGGTGTGCAATGGATGCTTCCCATAGCCTGCTGCACCTCTGAGGTCCAGCACACAGCCTGGCTTGGTGGAAAGCTCTGATCTTCTCCAGACTGATACCACCGTGGCTCTGACCCTTTGCCGGTGGGAGTATCAGCAGGCAGGAGGACTCATCCGTGTACTCATCCTGTCTTGAGCTCTCGCAGCCGACAGCATCGCTGGGAAATTTTTCAGTCATCAAAGAAATAATGAGCATTACTCACTGCCTGCCATGTGGGAGTATTTACCCACAGTAATAAAGAGAGGAGGAGGGAGCTGAAGGTGTGGTCTGGATCCAGAGAGTCTGATGAAACTGCTGGGAAGTGGTGATGGCTGGTCACTGCCCTGGTTATGCATGGAGCCCTCGTCCGAT
>NW_009612011.1:6775-8146 GCF_000690535.1 Cariama cristata
CTCCCCCATATACTCAAAGGAAGCCCTCTGGTCACCTGCATCTCTGCTTCTTTTGCATGCGGAGGAGAAGAACAAATCAGTCCTTCTCCCGCCGACTTATGGGGAAACCTCAGGGTAAGCAGGGAGGCATGACAGAGACTATCATTGTCTCTGTAAAAACCATCTGGAGGCAGGGAAGGAGCCAAGGATGAAAATGAGTGCGGTACTTGCCCTCCTTTTTTCACCCCCTCTTGCAACAGGAGGATAGACTGCAGGCTCTGCGCTTGCATGAGCAAGGCAGCACTCTGCTCCTGGGGTACTGTAGTGTTTGTGGGTCCCCGGTGTTCACTGGAATGCAAAAGTCCTGGGAGGAGCAGCAGAACAGGTGTTAAAATATTGTTGTGAATGCAGCAAGCCAGGAGGCCGAGAACAGCCATGAAATTCAGGAAAGGCAACAGATAACAGCAAG
Source organism: Cariama cristata (assembly GCF_000690535.1). Lineage (NCBI taxonomy): Eukaryota > Metazoa > Chordata > Aves > Cariamiformes > Cariamidae > Cariama > Cariama cristata. The sequence continues at coordinate 7,224 of NW_009612011.1, forward strand.
GAACCAGCAGGTGCTGGGTAGAGCAGTGACGGCACCAAGGCCAGACCGCAGGTAAGGCCACCAGGCAGACGTGGAGCGAAAGCGATGTGATGCAATCTGGCTTGGCCTCCTGCCATCTGTGCCCAGACAGATGGAAAGCCTGCATTAGTGCCATAGTCACTGGGGAGGTAAAGGTGTCCTAGGGGCTCACAATGCGATGAGCGATCATGAGTGTGCAGCATGGACATGGGTGGGTGGGTGCCAGTGAGCATGTGGGAACAAGCGCAAAGACAGGGGCAATGCCATGAGGGAAGAAGAATGAGATTGGGTTTGGAAGAAGAAGTCTCCTTCCTTGTTGCTGTCTCCAGCAGAGTTTCTCTGCCTCACTGGTGGTGAGACTAAGTCTCCAGCTCCACAGGCGAGACCAGGACCTTCATACCTGCCCCTCTTGCACGTCTTGCAGGGCTGTGGGTGGTGAGAGTGTGGGGAGGAGATGGCAGACCCTTGCCAGGACCCTTCCCTCTGTCCTGGGAGAAGCCAGAGTGGAGTCCAAGGGCAGGCCCAGATGCAGGGGATTGGAGCAGCTCCCCCATGTGCTGCTCTACCACTGGGAGTCTGGGACTGGCAGAAAGATGCTCCTCTTAGTGATACTTGCAACACAGAGGAGGAAAGCCCAAGCTCAAATGCCTGACTGTCTCAGATGTAGCTGGAGCTGTGTGGCCAATGTGAGGGCAAGCAGCCACCAGAAAACCTCCTGTCCCACCCAAGGAAGAATTTCCCCACCTCTTCTTCAAGGGAGACAGTAGACAGGACTTTAGTGAGGGGCTGCAGGCCTGTCCTTGACAGAAAAGCAGGAAAAGTTGAAGATCTCCTTTTCTTCAGCGCAGTGTTTCACTCCACAGGTCAGAGAATCATAGAATCGATGAGGTTGCAAGAGACCTCTG
>NW_009612012.1:0-571 GCF_000690535.1 Cariama cristata
CCAACATGTTCTGCGCCGGCGTTCCCCAGGGGGGCGTCGATTCCTGCCAGGTAAAGAAGGGCGGGGCGGGGCGGGGTTTGTCGATGACGTCATTTCAACCACGCCCCGGGGTTGCTGCTGGGGAAAGGGAAATGGGGGGGGACGTGGCTTTTGGGTTCGACCGTAAGGTGGAGGTGAAGCCGCGTGGGTCTTGGGTTCCTTCAACCAGGGGTGGGCCACGGCGCGTGGGTGGTTCCTCCGAGGTTTGGGTGCCCCACGACCACCTCGTGCTTCAACCACGAGGGTGGGGATGGGTCGTGGCACGCGGACGGGTCCACGCAAGGTTTGGGTTCCCACCAATGACCTTCTGCTGAAGCCACGGAGCTGGAGATGGGTCGTGACACCTTGATGGGTTCATGCAAGGTTTGGGTTCCCACCAATGAGCCACGGAGCTAGGGATGGGGCATGACACGTGGATCATGACACGTGGATGGGTCCACACAAGGTTTGAGTTCCCACCAACCATATTTTTCTTGAGCCATGGAGCTGGGGATGGACTCTGGCATGTGGACAGGTCCACGTAAGGTTTGGG
>NW_009612013.1:0-12416 GCF_000690535.1 Cariama cristata
GGGAACTGGCCACTACAGGAATATACGTGTGAGTCTGGTTCTTGCAGAATAAGAAACATGTTAACTGGCGTGAAGTGTCAGTGGGTGAGGTTTGAATTAATGCTTTGAAGTACAGCTTTTGTCCAGTTTGACAAATGGCTTATTGGAAGTGTTAGAGACCAACTGGTTTTCTTCTGCTCTCTGACTCCATTTGGCTTTTGAGTCTTCAATTCTACAAAATCCTTGAAGTCACAAGTAGTATACTTACACAGTTTCACATACTTAGTGAAACTATATGAATGATATGCAGAGCACAAAACGAGATCAAGGGTTTGCAAAACCAACAAAAATTTAAAGGGAGTTATAAAGGGGTGTGGTGGGGAAGCTAGTGACTGGCAAGAAAATATTGAAGAGAAAGTATGTGTTGGAAAAAATGTCTTTTGCCCACTGGGTCCACACCGCTACTCCTTTTGAAAGGTGAGACATAGAGGGTACTCAGAATTATTTACCATGCCTAATGTTATTTGTATCTATTTCACAAAGAATATTAATGTATCACTTGGTATAGGAAGGGGAATGTGCACTGCTTAATATAAAAACAAAGCAACTAATTAATGCCAATCCACAAAATTTCTGTCACGTTAACTACAGCACAATAGTTAGCGTTCCTCCTAAAACATCACGTGATCTTACATGCATTTTGTAAGCATTTTTTTGAACTGAAAAAGCTCCAATAAATACATGTGGATTTCCAGGAACCATTTGTAACTTTTTGAAGTGAACATTGAAATGCTTAGACCATTAAACATGTCAAAAGGATTACATGTGATGATTTTTTAAAATCAGCTGGGTTTTCTTTGAGGGTGACCATTTGAAAGACGACTAGGTGTCTTGGGTGCCTGTCATGCCAGGAAAGGGACAACAAATGTGGTTAAAAATTGTTTTGCTTGGGTTTCCAATGGGTGACCTGCAATCGATTGCTGAAAATCTGTCTCTCGACTCTCTTGAGAGAGAGATTGTAAGTGTACACTAGTAGAAAACAAATTAGTTCCAGTCCCGTAGAGAGGGGTGAACTCAACTTGTCACAGACAGTTGTTTCCTGACATTGGGCACTTGGTTAACAACTTCCAGTGTTTGAAGATGTCACGAGTTGTATGGATTCTGTGTGTTTGTGGCTCTTTGGGCTTAACAGGAAGGTCACCAAGTTATTGAGCAACTGCTGTCTGTTTGAAAAGATTCAACTGCCTTTCCTGCCCCACTGTTGGAGAACCTCAGCTTTCAAAGAGAAAACAATGCTGCTCCTGTGAATTTGCCATTATCTAGACCTTGTTTGCTAGCTAAAAACAGCAAAAAAATTAAAGTGTAATTCTTTTCATTCTCATTTCCTTTGTGTTCCATCTGATCCTATTGACTCTCTTTTCATGTAGCATAATCTCTGTGGAGCACCCAAAAGTATCGTCACTCCCTTGCTTTTTCTGTGCTCTCAGTGTCTCGGATTGCTGCTTTTCCAAAGCTGTCTGTATCCCCAAGTATTTAGGAGAAGGATTCCCACTTCTCTGCAACCCTCTGGAAGAACTTACTGTGTTCTCCACATATAATCTGAGAGTACATGTTGTAATAAAACAAAGCATAGAATAATCCTTGCTCAACAAACCTATGTGCGTAACACAAAGGGTGGTTGAGCCAGAAACCTTCTTCCCCCAGTAGATCTTTTGACTTACTTTATCTTGATTGCATGAGAGGACGGTTATCAGAAAGCCTGTTTCTAAGTTCAGGATATACATGTGGAAATTCTGGTTATGTGATCATTTGGAGGAATGTAGCCAGCGTTAAGGGATAACTAACACAAAATCAGAGTAGTAGTTTTTAGAGGTATTTTCTTCCAAAATGTAGCAAGCACGCTATCGTTGTCACCAACAGGAGATCCCTTTTCACAGTCTTTCAATGAAGTAACTATTTTCCTTGTTTTGTGTAAGGAAGGTAACCTTTGTAACATCCTGTTTTATTTACCAGCTATATCTGTAAGCAGCAGGAAAAGCAGGAATCCTGTATGTGAAGTCACAACACGGCGCTCAAAAAAGACAGAAACCCTTGATCTTTATTAGAAAACCATTTGGTTACAAACTGGATAAAGCTGTGACTCCTGTCAGGTGTTTGTTTTAAATAGCACCAACTAATACTTTTTTTCCAAAACTAGGAAAGGGTGAAGCGATACAAATGAAATCATAGCCCTCTTGTGTCTTCCTCAAACTTCAGGCTCTACCATATTGGCCATTGGTGAGGAATACGGAAAGAGTTTTATTATGGATCACTCTCTCTTTAAAGTTCACACGTCTCTGCAGTTCCTACTCTTTTGCTGGAGTTGGAATCAAAGTACCAAAATACTATGGAAAAAGGCTGGTCTTGCGTTATTTCTGGCAGGCTTATAACCTGGGGGTATCTAAAATATCATCAGAAAGCCTATTCTCATGAGATTCCTGTCCAAATTTCCAGACCAACAAATCTGGAACATTATCCAAAAAAGTGTAGATTCTTATACAATCGCGCGATTACAGCAGAGCTTGTGGTTGAGTTTTTTGGTGTGGGTTTGATTTTGTCTGTCTGTCTTGGGGTTGGGGGTTTTTTTTGGTCACAGTTCTTCCCTTGTCACTTTTTATATAAAGATTTTTACATCATTTTAGCTCTTTGCTATTTTTTGACTCTTGTCTTCTCAGTTGTGTAAGAACTTCCTTTGTCCCTTTCCATTATTAATGTTTTTGGTTTTTTATTCAGACTGATCATTCTCTTAGAATTGTCTTCTTTTTATGAACAACTGTCTGTTAAACTGGAAGGTGGTGAGAATTTTGTAGAATGAACTGTAGTAGCTCTTCATACTTCTTTTCTAATTATGACTGTATCACTGCTGAAGATTAACCCAAGTTAGTGGGTGGATATTATTTAAGAAAATGTTTTTTCTGTGCTTCATTTCACGTAGATTTAATAATGAGTTTGCATGCTATTGCTGTATCGAATTCTCCCTACTAACAAATCTTTGCTAAGGGTAAATGTTTCATAGTTTTAGACATAGTTGACTACTTTGTTCAAATATTACTCTAGAAGTACAATACGTGCAAAAATAATTCTGGAAAAGCTCTGTATTAAAGCTGTGGCCGTCATGAGCAAACAGCTTGTTTGCTAGGCAGTATAGGTGATGCAGTTGTCAGTGCTATTGCTATGTTAGTATTCATCGGTAATTAATTCCATTGCTTGAACAAGAGCGCTCAGAGACCATGTTATCATTCTAGCAGAGTCCTGCCAAGCAGCTGGTGCTGGTTCTTGTTTTTGTTGTTTTTGGTTTTGTTTTGTTTTTTTCTCAGGGAAGCAGGATTGATCTCCCTGGAAATGTTTCTCATCTTTCACTGATATAAATCAGTAAACATAATCATTCAAAAAAACCACATTTGACATACATTACCTATATGGACAAATATATATTATACAGTGGTGACTCTTATTTATGGTTCCTTGATTCTATAATAGGTAAACTAGTAAGATATGTGTAGTTTAAATTTTATTTATGACGTTAGCATCCATATTCTCCTAAAATACAGTTTGATGATCACAGAAGCTGAAATTAATTTGCCTTTTAGGAGGAAAAGCTCTTTATCTATGTGATGAATGCGAGGGAAAAAAAACCACTGGTCAGCACAGCTTGTGACTACAGAATGTATTAGGGTGCTCCTTCAGAATTTGCCGTTATTTAGTTACATGTATTTTCCTGGGGAAAATGTACTTCTCTAACACCTACCTACTGTTGCAGCTGCTCTGAGGAAACATTTGCATACACGAATACTGTTCATAAAATTCCTCTATTAGGTGAGAGACTTAAGAAAATATATTCACTGTGAATAAGATTGGAAAATCCAGCTTTTGGTAGACTGTTAGTGAGCGTTTTTTTGCACTGAGCAGACCTGTGCTAGCATCTTTGTATCACTTTCAATTCAGCAAACATTAATGAGTTTAGTTTCAAAATTGTACTTATTAGATAAATTATTGTGCCTATGTGCACTCTGTTAATAATATGGAGGAACTTGCTTGCACTTGGAAGAACATTAAGTATAAAGAAGGCTACATGGCTTATCCAACTATGCTGCTACTTATTTGATGAACTGAATTTGTTCATCAATTCCCTATTCTTGGGCTTCAGCCTCAGCACCCTCCCACCCTGCCTAGTATAAATTTGTATAGAATTTTTCTGTCTACTTAATGTGCAGCTCTGCTGCAGTAAAAACAGCAGAATGAAAACTACGTGCCTCCAAAATAAACACAGGTCAGAGAGGACTTGCTACTGATAGTCTGTTCTCAAGTCTGAAATGGTTTAGGTAGGTGTTTATATTTCCTGATAAACTTGATTTTGTTTTCCTTTGCTCTTAATTTGTGAATTGGTTCCTGGCTATTACACCTGAGTAAGTTGCTTAGTTTTTACAAATTTTAAGTGGCTATCAGATAACTTTTATGACACAAGGACCAGAAATTTTCTGGCTTAAGCAGTTTCAAGGTGTTGATGGTCTATATATAATCATACCATATATTCATACCACATTCTATACATATTTGTACCTTGCAACTATAGCCGTAGCTTGACAAATGCTGTAAAACTGACAAACACGCGAAGTCTCCAGTAAACTAAAGAAAATGCGCAATTTTGTTTACACATACTGGGACTGAGCTCTCTCTTTCCCACTACCACCTTCTCTCCAATCCTGATGATTTTTTTTTTCTTAAGTTTTTAAAAGTTTGGCTCCACAACAAATTGCTCATAAGACCAATTAATATTGTGGAGACAGATGTTTTTTATTTGCTAATAATGACATGTTTTCGGGGATCGAAATATCACAGGGATATTATATTTTTGTAATGCAACTCATGGTTTTCATTTATTTTAGAATACTTGATGCTGTTTCACAGGTATAACTGAACTGGAACCTTTATACTCAAAATGGAGGATTTCCCATCTGGAATCAGATCTAGGCCAGTGAGCTTTAGTATCCTTCTTTTGACTTCTGTCTGTACCCTCTGCATGGTGTTTCCTGAAATGAAGAAAATGTATGCGTCACCTTAAGGAACTCAATTTATTTTTGCAATGCTTTGCATAAAGAAAAAATAATTTCTCCTTGATGGTCTTGGGAACTACTTACTACTCTGAAACTCACGTATCTTTAACTACAAATTTAGCTAACAAAGATAGTATAATATTATCCAGACTTCTGTAAAAACTGGTGACTGAAAGCCATTGAATGAAAGATCTTTAGTGTTTATGCAGGCTATATGCTGGGCTATGTAAAGTAACACAGTATTTTAATAATTATCAGCCATTAATTGTGTTGACTTCCTTCTCATCCTAGAATTAGCACAGAAAGGAAGGCATGCTTGTGTTTTGTTTAAAGCCTTGATCAACAACAGGTCCCTAACTTTCTTTTTTACTTTTCTAAAGTTTACTTGCTCATAAATGGTATTTGTCAGAGAGAAAAAAAATTATGTTTGCCAGCTAGGCAGTATGCTTGTTAAGACTACAACTTCACTTCTCCAAGAATGGTAATGAAATGTTTGAGCATCTAGCATTGAGGACAGGATCAGTACTCCCCAGCTACTCTATTCTTGCTCCTTCCTACTTCAATGTGAGAAAAGAATTGGATTAGTAGTGTAAGCATGAAGCATTCCACTTTTTAATGATTTCTGATGCCCTCAACATGGTAGTTATATTTCAAGGACTGTTTTCTGTCATGATGGTGTAAGGGCCCATGGAGCATGGAGAAGAGTAAAAGAAATATAATCACAGTTCCTGAAATGAAGAAGCTTTTCAGGGAAGAGTCACGATCACACCCAGGCTTCTCCTGAGCCGAGAGAGCTGACGAGCAGCAGAACTTAAGGGGAGTGACATTGAAGAAATGACATTGAGCAGTCGATTCCCAATGTCTAATCAAACTGTGAGGAGAGAAGTAGCATAGTGAGCATGATAAATGTGTGAAGACTCGCATTTGTAGTTGTCTCAACAAGTCTGTCTCTGCAGTTAAATCAAAAGACCCCAATTCAAATTAACTGTCAGATGTACTAAAAAATGACAGAACTTAGGAACAGATTTTCACAGTTCTAAACAGCTTCTAGGTCTTCAACAGTTGCATGGGAGATAAGTGGTGTTAAGAGTGTTAAGACTATCCTTTAGAAATTGTAGATTTTTTTATAACAGGCAGTTCTGCTTTCTTATTTCCATGGTTTTTAGTACAAACAAGGAATAATGTACAAATAACACTGAAAGTTATTGAAGCATTGCATTCCTTGGACATAAATGCAGCTAATGCCACAAAAGCGCATCTCTGAAGAACAAAATTCTGAAATCCATAGTTCAGATAATAGCTTTCTGCAGTAATTCCTTAGTTATCCCTATGCGATGTGGTAGATACAGCTAGGATGAGGAATGCTAACAAACCTTAGGATGTTGCAGCAAGTACGTCATAGCAACTTTTGTCAAGAAGCTACTCCAGTTCCACAGTGATCAGCTCCACCTATGTCACAGTCCTGTAGAAGAGAAAGGATGTTGCTTAGAGAAATGCACTTGAGCTATTTTATGGTAGAAAAGAGTGGAGATACATAGGTTTTCAATGAGAATTTAATATAAACCAGGTGGGTTTTTTAATTTTGGTTTGGATTTGGATTATTTATTTTTTGTTTGCCTTGGAGCTTAGAACAGGTCGTCATAAAGAAAATTCCATATTATACTGGTTAGATGTGAAATGCAAATGGTATGAAAGTAAAGTATGGAATGGGCTTTTCACAGGCTAATTTTTTGTTCCCAGGAAATACGCTAGAATTACACAGCATAGCTTTCAAAGCTGACTACATGAATATATTGAGAAATAAAATGTAATTCAAAATCATAGTTTGATTTTCATAGAGTAGGAACCTATTACTTAGTGTAGCATCTTTCATAAATCAAACACTTCTAATAGTTAAAATACAATTATAGGAAGGCTCTGTAAACACACAGTGCAGTAACGAGTGATATTCATAACACAATTCACACAGTTTTGGCTGTTGGAAGCTGTATTGTTAGGCTGCTGGCTAAGACTCAGGATATCCCTTACTGCTTTCAAAAAAATCTCCTGGGCCCTTAATTTCCAGCTGAACAGTCACCTAAGGTCCGTGGAAGAGACCTTGAGCAAAACTTAGACCTAATACAGCAATGCAGATGCTTTTTTTTTTTTTTTTTTAGTGATAGATTTGTTTGGTCCTTTTCGCTCTTACTTACATGGTGAAAACACTTTATTCAGAGAGAACTTAGAAATTGTTCAAGGGACTATGTAGATTTACAGCCTGGTCTTATTTCAGCAAAGTATCCGCTTCTCCTTGAACATATATTTCTTCATCAAATACTGTCTCTATGAAGATACATTTCTTTTGAGCTCTTTTGGGAAGTAGAGAAGGGTACTGGTGGTACTGCCTTTATAAGATCATACCTTCAGAGCTGCCGTTTTTAGGACTGTTTGGCAAAGTCCAGCAGTGTCAATTACAATCACAGAAGCAAGTGTCTAGGCTCAACAGATAATGATACTTAAGTAAAGATAATCATTTTTGTGAAAGGATACCACCCTTTCCTCCGCCTCCTCTCTGTACTTCAAGATAATTTGAATCTTTTGGTTACTTAAGCTCCTGGGAAGAGCTGTTTCCTGCAAAAATGACTCCGTATTTCTGCATTTGTCCATATTTCTGGTATACATTGTTTAAAAAAAAAAAAAAAGCTTGTGTAAACAGGACAAATTAAACACAGCCTACAGTACTCATCTGCCCTAGTGACTGTAATAGATCACATTTGGAAAACTGTACAAGTTGCGTTCACAGCGCTCCTCCAGCTGTCTTCTGGATTCTGACAATCATGCCGCAACAATGTTTCAGCTCTTTGTTGGGATTTCGCCCAGAATTTTCATAGTGCTCTTCTGCCTTTTGTTGGGGTTTCTCTGAAAATTTTACTTACCAATTTGCCATTTCTTTGCAGTCTTTGGAGATGGTCCAGTCTGCAAGTGTGACCCTCTTTTCATAAAACCTTTGTTTTTTAGTTGTTTGATTCTGCTCTGGGCATGTCGTGATTTGGTGACTTTAGTGAAACTGCTAGGAAACCCAAAACATAAACATGCTGTGTATTTTTTTTTTTTTTTTTTTTTTTATTCTTCATCAAATTTTCATTTTGTTTTTTTTTGGTGTGGTTTGGTTTTTTCGTTTTTCTTTTCTTTTCTTTCTTCCTGCTCCTTCCGCTAAGCTGTTTATAGGGAAGCCTGTCAATGGGGGAAGGATTTGTGGTGTTACATGTTTGGGGTGGGACGTGATTATCCAGTACACAGGCATCTGCTACAGCCTGGGAAACCCACCAGGCCTGGCTGCCTTCATGCAGTATGCCCCAGAGACACTGGGCCCAGATTTGGCAAATGTCTCCTACCCTCAGGGCATTTCAAAGGGCACTAGGAGCCTGCCTGTGGGCAAGTGAACTTAGCCTTTGGCCTTGGTCTCTCTCATTACCTGTAGATGTGAGGAGTAGCGTTGGCAAGATGTAGGACGTATGTAATTACATCTGTGTGTTTGCAGATTGCAACTGTGACATAAATGGAGTTAATACTAGGGACTGATTATGCTACTAGCAGTTTGTAGAAAAAATCAAAATGAGAGACAGTGGTTTTATTTCTAATGTTTTTGCACTTTCTGTAATATTCGTATGTGGTGTTCACCTTTTACTATTGTAAAAGATCAATTAAAAATGAAAGGATGATCATGATTAGCTAGGCAGATCCATTTCCACTGCACCAGCACGTGTTGTGAATGTCCCCGGGGTATTTTTTGGACAGTAAAATTGTTAATGGTGCTGGTACTTAAAAAGCTATAATTAGCTTCTGAAGTTAACACCCTTTCTGTTCTATTGTTTTGTTTTGAGCACAGAGATTTGAGAAATCCTTGGTGTATTGTGACCACTATGAATAAATATCCCCAACTAAAAGGACTGCAGAGTTGTTTGAAATCACTGTTAGTCTGACAGTGCTTCAAAATCTAAATAAAGACTTGAATCTTAAGTCTGCAGCTTTTTAAAGATGATATTCAGTAATGATAAATATCAGATGCTAGTTTTTGAATCTCCTGTGGTGTAACATAGATATCTAGCTCTTACATATATTATGCGTACTATTTTAATGTAACTTGTATTCTATTTTACATTATACTATTTTTCACATTTTTAATCTAGGAATACTTTCTTTTTCAAGTAATAATATTTGTCTTATGGTTCCTGTTCTTTCATAACATTCTAATCCTCTGGCATATGTTTATCAAGTCAGATTACTTATTCACTGTAGTTCATTCTGGCACTATAATTGTATAATTTATAATAATAATAATGAGTTAATGAGTTTGGCTGCTGTCATCAGGTGATCACTTTAAAAGTCAAGAAGTAGTTAAAACCTAATATATTTCAGGTGCTTTTATTTTGTCTGGGGTGCTGTAGAGGTGCATTCAGGACCCTTATGGGTTATGATGGTCTGATTAACAGCTGTGATTCCTTTGTGATTATGTATCTAGGAATAGATTTCTAATTCCTCTTAGGGCTTTATGGGAGAAATGAAGGAAACACAAAAATCGATGTGACTGATGGCCAGATTGTTAAAATCGGGTATTTAAGTCACTTTTATTAATGCCTTTATATTGCAAGTGACTGTTACTTAGTGGAAAGTAGCACTAGTATTTCATTACACTTTAGTACAAAGTAGATAGCCTTGAGTTATCAGTTGAAAATTGCAAATAGTACACAATGTGAAGGTATATCTGTTTGGTTGTTGGGGCATATTGTGTAAGTCATTATTAAGATGGCTGAAAAAACTGACATCCACAATGTTACTATATGCAATTCAATCCATAGGGTGAGTGTTTGGAATGGGTAGCAAGAGATTAGAAAGGGATCTCATCTCTTGCCCTCCTGGGCACAGGAGGTCACTTTAGGTAATGATTATACCTTCACTGTACGGGAAGAGCCTATTTCATGTTTCTTAGAGCAACGAGAATATTAAGGTAGATTGTCTCACTCCAGTAACTCTTAACGCTGGAAATTTCTTGTGGGAGATGTTCCTTTAAACTCAGCATCTGTAACGTCCCTAGCAATACCACAGATATTAGTGTCCAAACCATAGCCTAAGAATAGATTTTTGGTCTGAGACCACCTTTACAGACAGGTAAGTGCAGTTACAGATGAAAGATTAGTATAGAAAATAAATGACTGAATTCATTAAGAGAAATATTTGGTTATATTTTCCCGACTTTTCATTTGTCTGGGTTTTCTCTTATTTAGCCGAAGGACTTTTACTCTCTTTTTGCAGTAATTTTGATGACAATCCCTACAGAAATGGGTGGTAAGTCTGTTGCTAGTTGCTGAGTGGATATTTAAACCTCAGATGTGACACAACACACAATGTGGTGATCAGCAAATCACTTAAATTATGTTTGTTTTTTTTTTCAGAGGCATCAGAGGTTTTATTCCTTCTTTTCTTCAAAATTTATCTGCAGAATTTTGTAGGCCTCTCAAAAACTGTAAATCAAAGTAGACTGATTCTAACCACTATACTTCCCACTGGTATTCTCCTACAGAGAATGAAAATTATATCTGTATTAGTAGTTGAAAGACATTTAGATTCTCTGGACTGTCTGTCAGATATTAAGCTGATTAAAATACCTCTCACAATAGGTATGTCTTTAAAAGCCAGACATTGCTTAAGAATTCTGTCACAAAACCCTTACTGAAGATAGCAGCTGACTCTCAACTCCTTAATTCAGGATCAGTATTTTTAATTATCTTACTCTCATCTTCCCTTTATGTTCTTTCTCAGTGCTTCTCTGTGACTTTAAAGGAAAAACTACATTGAAGGGGTTTTTTTTATTTGTTTCTTGATTTTAGAACTGAACACGTTTTCTTCATATTGTAATTGTTCTACATTTGGTAGCACTATATAGTTTCAGTAGCTGATTTGGCTCCCACATTTGAATTAGTCTGAATTTCCCATCAGTATGGTAGTCTGATTTTCAACAGATGTTTTAGGGTCATCCTCCTTGTAATGTCTGACCCTCAGAGATGACCAGCCAAGTGGGGTTCAGAGTTCAGATCTCTGGATGATGGCCACTTCAGATTTAAAGTTCTGTATTCCTTAAAAACGCTCATCAAAGGCTTATTATTCTTCTCCCTAGCCTTGTAAAGTGGTGTAGTGAGACAGCCTTAGGTTCGATAACGACTTCAAAGTTAGAAGTTGTCTGACAGCAATGACATGGGAATCAATTTACTTAGTCTGATGGTTGCAAATCATGATTACTGATATCTTAACATCTTACTGAATTAATATCTGGGAGATGATGTCTTTTAGAATAGGATAAACCAAATTACAGCTAAAGTTGTCGGTGTGCCTCTTGACCAGGGTCTATATCTAATCCATTTTATGCTTTGCTTAGACAAAGTAAAAAGTTCTTTAATTCCTAGTCTGTAAAATGTTTATGCAATACCCAGAATAATTAATGCCATCATTAAAATGCCACTAGTTTTGGAATGATGTGCAACAACTGTTCAGCAGTGCACAGTCAGTAAAGATTTGGGACGTTGTAAAAGAAAGTGAAAAATAAAGATGATTTTGTGATTTTTGTACACTATCCTCATCATTGAGCAGTTACAAAATATGCTAGTGCAGCAGTTGTTTTCTAATACTCTCCTGAGAAAAGGAAACGTATTTACTGGGTGGGGAGGAAACCAAGCAGGTTTTATTCCTTCAAATTTTTATTTCTTTTGAGAAACCTGTAGATGTTAGGGCAATGAGAAGTCAGCTCATGGAATGTCGCCTATTCTTTGTGTGGTGTACACCTGTAGCAACAGCCAAGCATTTTTATTTCTATAAAATTACTTACAAGGTCAGTAAGATGCGTACCTGCTGTGGAATTCTTTTGCCAGCAAGATTTGCATCCAGTTAAGAATTAGTACAGAAATTTTATGTCTGTTCTTGGCCCAGTTATGTATCTCACCATCAAAGCTCTTGATAGTTCCTTTGGGGGGAAAAAAAAAAAAAAGATAACTCTTCTTACAACTTCAGAAGAGAACAGAGTTCTCACTCCACCATATATGCTGATTAATTCAGAATATCACATTCATCACCTGCTGTGTTTCAGCAAATATCCTGCTCTATCAACAGCAGGAAGAAACCAATGCTGGAGAAATCTGGATTTCACCAAAGGAAGCTTGGCATAAGCTACCTTGAGAGAAATAAATGTAGGAGATTTTTGTCTGTGTGTTTGTTTCTGAATGGTTCCCTTGCATGGAATCAGTTGGATGATGTTGTTTCCGTTGGCTCCAGCAATGTCAAGGCCATTGATGATGAAAGTTTTGTACTGTTTTT
>NW_009612014.1:0-3061 GCF_000690535.1 Cariama cristata
AATAATATTATAGTAATAATAATATTATAGTAACATGCTTATCATCTGCTTTCCTGTAACATTCAGACTGTCTTAATCACTACTTCTTTTATAATCAGAAAAAAATATGTTCTTCATTAGTTCTCTGAGTTGTTCTGCACAGTCCATTTATGGAGCACTCCAGTTTATGTTTCTGGGCTTATATACAAGCAAGGTCCATTAAGACTGCACAGCCACCCTCTCCCAACAGCAAATATTTAAATTAAGATTAGAAAATGATGGTGTAATCTTTCTGCAGAAAACACTGTCCTTTCCCTGTGCTTGGAAAATTATTCTTTTTTATTTGGAAAAAAAAAAAAAAAAAAAAGCTGTTTTCCTTGCATATCAGCACTGCATACTCTTGAATATTTATAATAATTATATTCTAGTGGCAGAGAACTTGATCTGTAAAAGCTTTTATAGCTACATTTCAAATTAGTAAATTTTTTTAGGACATTTGCAATGATAGGTTTAAGTACAGTAGTTACCTCCCAAGACTAAAATTTCAATTTTATCATAAGCACAGCCCTCAGTAAAATGGAAATTTTTACCTCAGTCAGAAACATTGTAACAGAATGCAATAAAATCTGAATTAATTTTTATGCAGGTTTTGGTATATAATACAAGTAAAGATGCAATTGAAAATTAGTTTAATTCAGCAGACATCTGGGCAAGGTAGTCTCAAAATTCTTTGCTCTTATCAATGTGGTTTCAGAATTGTTCAGTTAACTGTCAGGAAAAGAAGATATTTTGAATGGGATGAAAATAGCTATCTTTTTTATAAGGTGCTATTAACCATAATAGGTTTTGCTTCACAGAACTACAAATTAATACAAATATATGCTTTCACATCCATTCTGATCACTGTAAGTGGGATACAAGAGTTATGGAACATCATAATAAAATACTTAAAAATTCTTTTATAAGTGTGAAGATTTCACTTATTGTTACAAAAGTATGTTCTTGTACAATTTTTTAAAAAGTGTGTTTTAAAAAATTCCTTATTTCTCTTCTTAATCTCCAATGTGTTATCATTAAATCAGTGGCAAAATTAGAATTGCAGTAAAAATGCAGGATCAACAATTCCTGTACTATTTTTTAATTTAACTTATTTAAGCATTTGTTCTAAATTCCGGCTATCTGAACAGAATTGTTTAAGATGATACTAGGCCAAAATTGACTAATTATACAATCACTAATAATAGGTTTTGTTTCCCATCTCATTTATACTTTCATATTTCATTTCCTCAATTTATGTGGCTACATTCAGCCTAGTTCCCATCATACTGTAAGCAAAGTTATCAAAACACGGCTGAAGAGTGCTTACACAGCTTCTTCCCCTGAAAAGCTGAAGGGACGATAACCGTTGGCAAAGGATGGGTAACAAACACCCAAGGACTATTGGTACCTTCAATATCTGAAGCAAGTTTGTATCTTAGTGCTTGTCCTGCCACAATTATATGGCAAGGTTACTCAACTTAAGCTCCAGTGAAACAGTTTCAATTAGTGTGATTTAAGTGACAGCTGAAGCAGAGAGAGAATGCACACTCAGACATTTACAGTAACTTAAGTGGAAAGTTGCTAAATTGCTGCAACTTGGTAATGCTTAATCTTATGCCCATTACTTGATGCATGAAGCAGTTTAAACAGCTAAGTCATCAAAATTACATAAACAAAACCAAACCTCTTGGTTTTGCTGTGATAGCTTAGAGTTTTAACTGGGTTTCATAATTTGATTTTTTTTTTCTCTTTTAGAACTTTCCAAAAGAAAGATGCATGGGAAATGGAACGTCAACAGCCTGCTGTGTTTGCAGCCAGTGGATACCACAGACACTGTAGTTCTCCTTTATATGGCCAAGGCAATATCACTGGTTCCAGAAGTGATAGCACTTTATCTTCTTATACACTTGAGAGAGGTCATGAAAAGAAAATGGATGATAAATCTCCATCACCACCAATGGGGTATCCTTTGGGCTTTGGTGGGCCGTTTCCTGAAAAGGGCAGAACAGGCAGCTTACTGAGCCCTGCTTACAATGCAGAAGAAATAAAATTATCGGTAAGTAACTATTTTCCTATAACACACATATTCTCAAAGATCCATCTGTGGACCAAATGCAGCCCTGGAGGAGCCAAAAATTAGATCACTCCTGTTGTCATTATTATTTATACAGTGCTAGCCTAGCAAAAATGGAAATACCTTATCCTAAGGTAAATGCAGTTTTTCTGAAAATTAAACATCCCCTACTGGGCCATACCTCTGCACTAATAATGGTGGAGATAATTACCTGCCATTACATCACTGTGAGAGAGATTTCTACATTTTAGCTCATTGCCTTCTATATTGGGGCACGCTGCTTCATATTGCCTTCTCTAAGGGCACTCTGCTTTAAGTGTATTTCCATAATTCCTGCAAACTTACTGCCTTAAGTGCTGTTAGACAAATCGAGTTTCTACAGCATCCGGTTGATGGATGAAATTAGAGGAGTTGCAGCAACTATTTTCTATGTGTTAGCTATTGTATTTGAAAAGGAACAGAAATGATAACTGCTGTAATCCTTATTTTTCTTGAAATGGAAGAGTAATAGTGCAGCATTCTTTCTTTCAGTCTTCATAGGCTGGAGATTACTGACCTCCATGACAAGTGGGATAAATCCCACTTTGCCTCAGGCAACTTCTTAGGAAAAACTTTCCATAATTCTTTGACTTTCAACATCTCTTTAAATTTGAGCTTTATCTTCTTCCTTCATATCTTCTATTCTTCCTTAGGCCTCCACTACTGGCCACTATTTTTTTCCTACTTAGCACTTATTTTCCAGACCTCAAACCACGCAACCACACCATCATTAAATAATGGAACTAACAGATTGGTAAAGACTAGATGGACTACAGCTCTCTATCTGGCCAGCTGCAATTCATCCATCTTTATACCCAGGAGATCCTGAACCACAGGTGTGTGGCTAAGCCTGTAGAGAGAGAGGAGGGAAGACTTCAGCATTTACTGGGGCGGGGGAGGGGGGGGGGGGGGAAAGGAACATTTTTTTTC
>NW_009612014.1:3092-15355 GCF_000690535.1 Cariama cristata
GAAACAGACAATTTTTTTCCCACTTCTCACCTTAAGTAGGAGCAAAGAGGCATCATCACACCAACAGTCATCTTCAAGCAGTTTGTGGTTGTCGTGCCCCAGTTCTGCTGTCCACTTCAGAAATGGATGCAACATCCTTTCCTATCAGAGACATGGCTGCTGGAAGACTGTCTCCGTATTCCAGCATCTCACTGTAGATAGGGAGCACCATAGTGATGGCCTGCCTGGGAAGCAGGGATTGCTTTTCACTGACCATGGTCCTGGCAGCTGTGTCCCAGTAGTCAGAGAACAGTGAGAACCACATAGTCCTGGGTGTTTGACCTCACTTCCATTTTTATATTCTTATACTTCACAGGAATTTTAAGTAAATGGCTTTTGGTTTCTCATGACTTGAGAGCTTTCCTCTTTAAACTGCTAATTGTGAAAAGAATTGTTTGAACTTTTTCAGGAGAGCCTGGTAAACACCAATTCTCCTCCACTCTTCTCTCAGAAGTGTCAGACAGAGACACGAGACCACAAAGCTTCTGTTTCCAGCCAGCCCAGGGAAAATGTCCATTCTGAGACACTTTTGCAAGCTGCAGGGAAACTATGTCCCAGCTGGCACTCAGGACAGGGCCGATGCCAAGACAGTTGACTAGATTATAAGGAAAACAGTTTCCAGCTGGTGTGTGGGCAAAGTACATAATGAAACTATTAGGCAAGGGATATTTCTCATGCAGAGTCTAAGTCCAAATCAGTGGCATTGAACCATGCACAAGTTCAGAAGATCGCCAAAATTAAATCATCATTCAGACTGACATTGGATACCACAGCTCTAGTGTGGAGAGGATTCAACAGTCTGCTACTCTAGAGTTCTGTGTTCAAATGGAAAGCCATTGCATCAAGGAGAAAGAGGGAAAAAACATGCAATATGTTGTAAACCAGAGTTCTTTGACAGAGTTTTTAGGACTGATGTTTCACCTGAGTGAAATCTCCAGTATGTTCAAAACTTCCGAAGATGTTATAAGGGACCATTTTTCTGAAGAATATTTGTAGCACCAACTGAAAACACTGGAATTGCAGGTGATGTCCTGATACCTACCGAAATTACCCTGTTGGTATTTAGGGAAGAGAGCAAATAGTCTCTCGGGCTTTAGAGAAAGACTTAACGTCTTTCCTTCCAGTAGAGAATCTTCAGACAACCTTAGTAAATGTTCCACTGGAACCTCTGTCCTTTCACATTCTTACTTAATGGTTACGTGTGTAGAGAAAGTCACTCTTGCCTTAGAGTAAACTAGAAAGCTCAGCTGGGATTCACTGGAAATTCCCATAACCCCAAAAACTCTTGTTTCGAGGCTTTCCAAATCTAGGGAAATACTTTTTCTCTGAACAGTACTTTGGGCTGTGCTTTCTTTCCGAAATGAACAACTTTCAGAAAATGGTTGCCTGATCCACTCCCAGTCTCTGGGAAGACTATTCCACAGAACAGTCCAATGTCAAGCTTCAGAAAATAAACAAATAAAATGGCCAATAAGATTATTTGCACTTTCAGAATAGTCCATTTCATAGAAACATAGAAACATAGAATCATTATGGTTGGAAGAGACCTCAAAGATCATCAAGTCCAACCGTATACCTGATGCCACCATGTCCACTAAACCATGTCTTGAAGTACCACATCTAAAATTTCTACACAATTTCTCCATTTCAGCTGGAGCAAACAGTTATGTACATTGCGCTTCCCAGTCTGGATCTTTAACTTTTAGTCACAAATACCTTCTCATGTTTCTCTTCAGATGATGGACAGATGTTGTCTGTTCTTGCTTTCAAGGTTTGGAAAGACAAGAAAGACTTAAACTGTAACATGGAAAGTTTAGATTAGGTATTAGGAAACTTTCTAACATTAAGGATGGGAAACTGCTTAATAAATAGATTGTAATGGAAAGTTGTGGAAATTCTACCACTGAGCACTATTAGAAATGATTTTGACAATCTTGATCCTGCCCTGAGGCATGCTGTAGTCTATGCCCTTCACTCTTAGGTATTACTACTACCTAGCTGATCAGATACTTCGAGCCTCTAAAAGTCTTCCTATGTTGCTTGGCAATTTCCTAGGAATCTCAGTTTTGATTTTCATATATGAGCAGAAGCATGTTGAAGACAGGTATCTGTACCTGCTGCCTAAGGTGTACTGCAGTGTAGGGTTAGAGGGAACTACTCCCAAAAGTCCCCAAATTTAGTCACAGCGAGACTAAAATTAGCCTGACCAATTTCTTGTCTTGATGTTACAAGAACTTTCATGGAAAACAGAAGAGGCTAAACTTGAGAAGACTTTAACACTGTGGGATTTGACCACTCATGATTTGACCACTAAATATTAACATATCTCAAGTGTTAAAGCTTTCTTGCTGCCCTGCTGAAGGTGCATCCAAGAATGCTGGGATGACTCATGGGGCAAGAAAGAGATTAACGCGAGGCAAATTAATTAGGCAGTCTATGAGAGAGAATAGACCTAGCTTCCTGAAGTGCTTCTCCCCAGCAATCCAGAGTTAATTCATAAGCACTTTGAGTAGTTCTTGCTTAAGGAGAAGACATATTTAGCACACATTTCGTATGTGGAAATACGCATCTCTATCAGGTGCATTCCTTCATTTCCAGCAAATGATGAGGCAAAAACGTGATTCTCATTACTGGTACACACCAAAGAAATACGGTATCAGCTGACACTGTAGAAATGAAAAAGTAGAGTTCTTGTTGCCTAACTACCCAAACAAGTTAGGATGAAAGCTTACCAATGAATCCATTTCTATCCAGCTCCAGCTGGAAAACTGAAAGACATAAAAGAAGTGTTATCTGAGGAAAAGAAATTCAAAACTAGGGACCATGAATCTCATCTGAGACATAGATTACAGCAGTTTCTTTATGGTGTTTCTTCCTCAGGCACTGAAAGTAAAGACAATAAAGAACATAGTGAAAGAACAGACCAGAGGCTTGGAAAGCAAAGCTTAGTTGCTATCAAGAAATGTTGCCTTTTAGACCTGTTTAGATACAACCTTCTCTCAAAGTGCTTAAAACCCAGTGCACTAGGGACCTAGCTAAAATGACAGTTGGTGATGTCTGACCCTCGGGTAAGGAGCTGCGGGGAACCATGATCTGCTTATTCTAAGTGATAAACATTCCTCTCTCAACTCTGAGGAAATTCAGAAACATCTCATTTGGAGTTTACAGTGTATTTCAAGAAAAAACACATCAAAGTAAGTACCAGTTGAAGCAAGGGACACTAGCATTTCAGGAAGATAGCTTGATCATGAGGCCAATATGTTTCTAATGACAAGTCAGCAATTGTAAACATTGTTAGAATGAATCTCTGAGAATCTCTCGTAACTTGATATAACATTTCTGAAGACTAGCACTCTTGTGCCCGACATTACTTTTTTTCTCTAGGTGATGACACCTATTAAATTCATTTATCAGATTCACATTTTCCCAGTTTCTTGTGCTTCTCACTGGAAGTATTTTATTTGCTCAGTATTGAATCGGTGATTTCAGAGCTGGTATTCAGTAAGCGAAACACATGGTGATTCTTTCAGTAAAGCCGCCAAATCCAATGTCTTCTTCATAATACAAAAGCCTTCTTCAAATACTTCAAAATAGTACTGCCAGCTCTATCATTGAATCCAAATGTCACAAGGAGATATATTTGTGACCTAGCCCATGAAGGAATAAATGTGCATGTAACCATGGCATTCAAAATCTCAAGAACAACTCTTCATATGCAAACACTGATGATTTATGGATGGCAAATCATGCATGTGTTTATGAGGAAAACCAGAAGGCAGGTGATCTCCCTCCACAGTTTCTCAAACATTAGAAGATTCACATTCTTTCTTACCCCTGCTAGTGCAGGGATTGATAGAAAAGTGTTGTGGCACAAAATGATCCAATACCTTTGGGTTCCTTATTCATACATGGCAAATTGAGTCACTTTTTCTCCCCTGCCCTGTTAAAACGCTAATTTGGAGGGACTGAGAAAAGGAAGATTCTGCTTTAGCTGTGAATTGTGTTTTAAGGAACCCTATACATCAGAAAGCCTGTCTCACTCTAGAAGGATGGCATTGCGTTCAAAATTTATTTCTGGCTATCGCTTACTTGCTGTACTTTGAAAAGAAAAGGGGTTTCCTATAGGAAATCTCTAAATTTCATCTCAAGGTCTGCTGCAAAGAGTTTGAACAGAATAGTCCCTTAAAGCATTTCTCTAGTTAGTATCTTTTGGCCTGAAAAGCTGCAGAAGGGCATTTTAAACCAGGCTGAAAGCAAAGACCAAATCTGCTTCTAGTTGCCGTGGAAATAGGGAATACCCCATCCTGAAACAAAGGAGCCTAGAATAAAAATTCACAGGTGTAATCGAATTGGCCTCTTCCACAAAACATTTGAATATTGAAATAATTTGAAGCCATTTCTATTTGATGTGCTGACAGATAGACTTTCCTTTTTACATTTTAGAAAAAACAAAACCAGAGATTCTAGACTAATAACTCAGTTATTAAAACTATTTAACATATGGTTTAATTAAGATTATAAATGTCAATCATCTTTCTCAATATATGATCATATAAAGACAGAAAATTATCTTTCTCTCACTTAGTATTACAGCTCCTATACTAAGTTTTTTCTCAGTCAACTGTTAAAAATTCATGTCATAAAATTGTACTTATCTATACAAATAAACACTGAATTTATTTAAACAAGCATAATATCTTTAGGCAAAGAAAAATTATTTCATATTTCTTTTGATAAAGACATTGCAATGAATACATTTTAAATATTAGCAAAAGAATTAACAAAAATTGCTGCTTGAAAATCTAGAACTTGTTCCAGCAAAGACTCACTCATGTCCTTTGCTTTATACAACTCTGCATCCCATGACAACCGTTTTAAGACCGATTTTGGTATGGTTTATGTCTCAGTCTACTAAATGCTCATTAAATGGAAAGAAGACTTTTCAGTGAACTACTTGCAGCAAATAAAATTTAGTACATTCTCCAGAATGTCAGGGCTTGAAGTTGATAGCACTGAAATGAGCAGAGGTTTCCTTCCTTTCCTCAGACAGCATCACATCACAGAAGCAGAGCACTAAAATTACAGGAGGCAATCAGCAGTATCCAACACTAATTATATTCTGTAATTCCAAAAACCACATTATTGTCCTCTGTCCTAGTCTAAATTATACAAGTGACTAACATTACCTTTAGCTGATCTGAAGATTTTGGAGGTTCTGAAGCAGCTTAATTCTGTCTAATGGGATATTTAAATTTTTAATGGCAAATCTACATCCTAATGCTGTGAATATTACACGTATTCAAATATCATGTTCACATTATGTCATTTAGGCACCTGAATGCCTTTAAAAATGTATGCCCAAATTCATGTTTCCTTGGAGAGATATAAAGCGTTATAGCATTATTAGCTGCTATAGGTTAAGATGTTTTTCAAATCTAAAATTTGATAATGCAAACACGTTGTAGTACTTGCTGGTTTTTACTAACCATGATTTTCTATTCATTGCTCAGTCTTCCCCTGAGATGTCCTTCCTTGCAACAACAGAAAAGTTCCTTCAAGAGGAAGAGAAACATACAAGAGCGTTTGAAGAACGTTTAAATTCACACCTTGAGGAACTGCAAAGACATTCTGAAAATACTCTAAAAAAATATGCCAGGATACAGCAAAGCTGGCATACTTAAGCCAGTCACACATTTAAGAAAATAAAACCAAGTAATCATCCGTGAGTTTGTTAGAACTAAAATCTGAAACTAGTTGCTTAATATATTTAGGCACATTGCCAATAGCATATATTTTTAACACAGAGGTTTCACTAAGATAATCATTATCCTATGGATTTAGGTATATTGTAACTTGGTTATATTACAAAATATCATACTCTAAACATATTCTAAAATATACAGGTTTGGTTTTGCATAGTTAAATTGTGTGCAGCAAATGCCCTGTTGCAGCCCCGTAAATTAAGTAAGATACTTTCAATTCTGTGATGTACAGAGGGCTAATAAGTGGAAATATTCCCTTGAAAATATAATCAGCCAAGAGAAATTCTCTCGATTGCACAAGACAAGAATAATGGGGGCCTTTAGCCATGTCATAGCTCCTAGCATAAAGAGCTTATCTCTGCTCTGGTTATCCTTGGCTATAGAAAGAGCCCTTGGGACTCTTGAAATGAGAAGTTTGAGCTCTGTCTTTCTTACGCTCTGAGCCATGCAAGTCCGTGAGAGGAACACGAATAGACAAAGCACATATTTTGAAGCCACCCATATTGCCCCTTTTACCAGATCTATAGACTTCACCTGGGGCAGAGCCTGATCTCAGGTGCTTTACATGCTTTACGTTAATACTTTACAATTTTAAAATCCTGTCTTCGAAAGCATCTGTTTTGGTATTGATGTTTTGATACTACATTGGCTCCTTGTTTAACTACATTGGAACAGGGAAAAAATCCTTTAACTTCAGACAACTTGTGATCAGTCTTAGGTAAGGGGCCGAAATTCTGTATATTTTTCTACAACATAGCAAAAAATTATAAAACTGAGCAGAGTTAATTCAACTCCATGTGCTGGAAAACTGCATAATGTTGAGATTCCTTTTATTTGAAATTCATAATGAATTCTACTGCTGTGCAAGCGAAACAGAAATCATAGACAGTGTTGATGAACCACCAATTTCAGTGAAAGAGATACTGAAGAACAGCTTTCCAGCATATACTGTTGCCAACTTCCTGGAAAAATCTGGATAAAAATAATACCAGACTGTCAAACAGCTCCAGTTTGTGAGTAAAAGAAGTCTCATTAATATTCAAGACCACAGCAAAAATGTAAATTGTTTTTGGAAGCTATATTTCCATTAAGACAAAATACACTACATCACACTTACACAAAATACCAAGATTTTAAATACCAGTTTGGCTCGGTTTGCAATAAAATGAGTAATGAAAATGAGGACATCAAAGAACCTTTTACAGGAAAATTCAGGAAAATTACTAGGCTCAGCTGGAGGAACAAGAACTGAATAAAAAGATGATGGAAGGACATCTGAACAAACTAGATATATATGCATCTTTAACTTAAGGAGAGATGCATCTGGGAGTTTTAAAAGAACGAAAGAAGAAATTTCGGAACCTCTGGAAATGTAGCTAAATGTTAAGCTGGCAAAAATCTGTAGAAGCAAAATGACAGCAAAATGTTGCCTTTCAGAAGGGCACGAGAAAAAAAACCTATGGGATGTTAGTCAGTTAGCCAGATTCATTTGCCACTGCAAGATTTAAACATACAACAAGACAGTGTGCTCCAGATCTTGGAAGTCTGCGAGTCCAGTCCAGACCTGAGGATGCCTCTCATGATACCGGTCTGTGTGATGATACAGAATGAATGAATGAAATTATCAAAAAATGAGTAAGATTTTCTAAAGCTTTTTAAGACCTGGCCAAGCTACTAACTCCGGCTAATGAAATAACAGAGCTAGTTTCAGCCTGGCTTTTGTGTAAAGCCATATAAGAAACCCCTCGTGAAAAGCAAAGTACCTGTATCTGAACAGCTGACTTGTTTACTGTTATTTCCTGCTCAGACCCTGTGATGCCACAAATGTGCTGCGACAGTATGGATCAAAGTGCCATTTTTTTAACATATACTGACCTGCAAGGTCACCCTTCTCTTAGCCAAAATCAGCACAAGTTGCTCATCTGACAATCCCCAATTTAAACAAGCCCATTGCTGCCAGAGTACAGTTGGAGCCACAGCCCTGGCTCTGAATGCTTTAATTGTATTAAAAGGCAGAAACTTGAGTGAACTGGTGAGGGGTTTCTGAAGGAAGATACATATTCCTGGTATTATCATGCCAAAAATAGTTTGTACATGTACCACACTTCAAGTTATTTGGAAAACTTTTTAAAGAATGATGGACAGCAGAAATAATAAAAGACTGAGAAATTATATACCTTATGAACAGGGATCGGAGATGTATGTACATTGTCAAAAAAAGGAATAATCAGAAGGGTCCAAGGCTATAAATGTCTGAAAGCACCAATAAAAATGAAAAAAAAAAAAAGGAATTATTAATCATAAGCTCATTTGACAGGACAAGGTGCAATGTTCAGGAGCTACAGATTACCCAAAACATACAGAAAATTTCTATTCTACTTTGTGAATAGCCGAGCAATGGAAAATTTTTGTAAGCTGCTGGACTTCTTTTATGATTTTTCAAAGCTTTACTGACAAGCATTTTTTTGGCTTCCAGTTGAAAGACTTGTTTTAAATAAAAAGAACAATGGTTCAGGCTGCCACCAGCTTTTTTCACTGAAGGAAAAACAGAGGTCATGTACACACAGTTGCCAACATGTTTCATCGAGATACAATTTTGAAATAGTTGGTGGTCTACAAGCTGCCAGACCATTGCCGTCCAATTCACCGCCCCAAACTTACTCTGATGAGGCTGTCAGTGAAAGGACAGTAACTGAACAGAAACATTTAAAAGTGGCTCACATGAAAGTTGGGTCTTTAGCGCATTTTCTTCCTATCATTTCTTACTCTCTTGGGTTTTGTATGGGAAATTTAGGAGTATAAGAATGGGAGTGTCAGACGGTGGGTACTCCCAACCATGCAGAGAGGAATGCAAACACAGCACCAAATGAATGCAAAAACGGACAAACATTATGAAAAATCACAGGTGCAGCTTTCCTGCTTTGCTGATGGGTAGGCTTAAACAGCGGCTTTAGCTTACCCAGTCAAAGGCCAATAAATCTCTGCTGTGATCAGAGATGCTACAGAAAGCGCCTAACCCCCCAGTCTCACTGGTCTGGCTTTCTCATAGTGTAACTGGTTACAATTCCCGATTTAACAGTGGTGCAATAGCGCACAGAATCGGGCCGACCACCACTTAATAATTCAAAACTAGGCTAACCACCCCCAGTGGGAATGAGAAAGAAGTCATCAACGGAGTGTCTAACGAGCTGAGCCCCAGGTGATTTTACACCTGTGACACGTCATACCAGTCAGCACCGTTTCATGTACCCAGCCAGCTCAGGTACGTGCTGAGCTCCGATCAGCCCTCCTGCTTTCTGCCCGGGGCTCTGCCAGGGACCACGGAGCTGGAAGGAGGCAGAGGGCACAGGGGAAAGTCCCTGGCCGGTATCATACGGATGACGGGATTACGGTCCCCTGTGGCTTTACAACCTACAACAGCCAATTATGTCATTCACAATCACTTTTTTTTTTCCGTTTAATTCTATGGAAATAGCTATCCAGTTGATTTTACACCAACTGCCTTGTGCTATGGAAGTTTTTTTTCCTTCTCAGACCCAGCAGTCTGCTGAGAAAATGCTAGGTTAAATATCGTTCATAGCAGAGCTCGTTTGAATTGGCCAAACCAACATGGGAACTGTGTGTTGTGTTTTCCTCGCTGTAGGGTTCAGATCTCAAAGTTCACTGTGTCTGAGTTACTATTTAATCACATGGACACCCTCAAATCCATCCAAAGGCTGTAATTTAAGGTATTGCAGCTACATTTCTGCTAGCGGATGGAGCAATGCCCCTAGACACTGACACACTGTGCTCCGGTGCCCCTTCCTAAACCAACAAACCCATCGGTTTGTTCCTCTAATCTACTCTTAACCAAACTGCTAGCAGCTTTGAAACAGATTTATCAAGAAGGTGTTTACCCAGTTACCGTACGAGAACACGTTTGCACGCAAAGAACAGTCCTAAACCATCCTGCCACTGAATTTGCTGCGACAGACGCAGGAGTTACTTTACTTGATGTGAACCCTAGTGAGAATTTTTTGGGTTGAAACTTTTCAACCAAATAAAGGTGGTGCACAGAAGAGACACGGCCAGCTAACGGCTCCATCTGTGGTGGTGGAGAAGACGCTCGGCTGGGACGCGGGTGGCAGGACACTGCTTTACTGGTGCATGGTGTGTGAACTGGAACTACCCGCCCTGGCAGGAAACTTCTGGTAAGAAACATCTCTGTGGTGCAGGTCCAAACCACAGCATCAAAGCGCAGGCTCTAGTTCGCATCTTCCAGAGCTCCAGAAGCGTTCAAACCCATACACGAACCATCCAGGCAGGGAACAGAAATAGTCTGAAAAAAGAACGGTGCATTTTCTCTGCTGTATGGATTTAAAAGTGCTGTTTTCTCAACATCAGGATGTGAATGAGTAAACATTTTCTTGTAGAAGGATTGAAACTGAAGACTGAGAGCCAATTTCTCCGAGTTCTGAAAATATGCGTAGCTCTTCCTTCAGACCACAGGCAGCGTCGCTGGCTTCTCTCCCTCGGCTTTGGGGAGCTGGGGCCACGTACAACATCGATGGGCACTGACCCATTGCAAGAACACCTGACACGGTTCCTTCATTTTCTCAGCACTTTGAAGACATTTATAAAACTCCATCCAAACCTTGATCTTTAAGTATTCAACTCAGATTTGATTTATGCTTTGAAAAATTGGTTTTAAAAAATTGCTTCTTTAACTTGATTTATCCGAAGGCAATGGCAGGTTTTTAATGACTTCACCTGATAATGAGCACTCTTAAACCGTATCATAAGACACTGCCGAAGAAGTATCTCAGTGTGAGTTTTCTGGTAAAACGCTTGTAATAAATCATTCAGTTTTGCCCACAAGCTACTGTATGCTGGGAAAAGGTATGAAACTCTGTTTCTAAAACATTTTTGAAGGCAACTGACAGTTGGAGTAATACATACAGTTAAAAAACCAGAGACACCGTTACACCTTCAGCTGAGAAGTTCACAGGAGTTGACATTTGGGCGACTGCCATTAATTTACTTCCCGATTATTTCCCAGCGGATTTTGGCTGTTTCTGTCTGCAGAGGCTCCATACCATTTTTCCAAATGCACATTCTCACATCCAATACGAGTAAAAGGGAATCTGGTAGAAAATGTCAGAATCCAACTTCATTGTTTACTAGGGAAAACTATATTCTTTTTTTTTTTTTTTTTGAGTCAAACTGTGAAATGAATCCTAGCTTCTGCATAAGGAACAATTCAGAAAGTGTGACACTATTTTCCTCTCAATTAGCACTCGGTACAATGGCACATTTGAGGGAACTGAAACACACAATGCCTCTTATTAGCATTAAGCTATAGGTTCATATTAATAAACATTTGGCTCTGAAAAGATTACTGTGACCTGAAGAATTTGCAGATGACAAGGGACAAAGAGAGGGCGTAAGAAAAAGCAGCAGAAATTAAACATCTCATTAGAGAAGTAATCTTAAATATTCTCTAACCCAACCGCCCCCCTACCTGTTCAGTTATCAGCCACTTAATTGCTCTTCTCTGTCACAGACTCAACCCTGGTAGAAAATGAAGGAAGGGGGTGGGGAATCACATGAGGACCCCAAACAGTTTCAGGGAAGGCTTTCTGAATTATGAAATTATTGCTTGGGATGCTAAAAAAGCCCTGGAAGTCCAAGGGACTGAAATAAACCTACTACTCGGAGATGGGAACGTCACAGGGACTTCGTTAGAGCCCTGAGTGCCACAGAACGAGCCGGGACAGGAAAACCTTGGGAAAGGACCTATGGAAGAGGGAGCCGAGGTGGAGGAATCTATAGAAGAGGTCAGCAGAAACTTTGCCTCTACTCTAGATGGCCAAGGCACCAAGTACCCTGCAGAACACTTGTATTTCAACTACGCACGCTTTTGTTCACTTCCTTGGGCACAAATTTTATTCAAGCTGAACACCTCCTTTCAAAAAGGGGCAAATTATCTGAGCTCCATCGCCCGCATCCCTGCTGGAGGATAAAATAACAGGACAAAAAGGATTTGGTGCCTGGGAGAATGGAAACAGGTGGGAAATGACCCAGAGTAAGCAGTTACTTTGACCGATGCATCATTTCAGACCTCTCCAGTGGAAGGAAGCGGCTCTCACCACCAAAGCACAGACAATTTTCAGTCTCAGTGCACGGCCCCGGGAGCACGGTTTCCAGAGCAGACTGCCCGCTGGCCACTCCGTGGGTAAACACGCTCCTGGGCACACCGCGATGACCGATGACCGTCTTGTCTGTGTAGTTTGTTGTGTGTACGCCCCGACTATGATGCAAGTTGGGGGCAGGGGGGGGAAACAACCTGACAGTTCCCCCAAACTCTTCCTTTTAGTTTTGTCATGGTTTAATCCCAGCCGGCAACTCAGCCCCACGCAGCTGCTCACTCACCACCCATCCCTGCAGCAGGACAGGGGAGGGAATCAGAAGAGTAAAAGTGAG
>NW_009612015.1:0-3361 GCF_000690535.1 Cariama cristata
GCAGGGCCGCGTAAGAGGTCGTGGGGAAGGGGCTGCCCCGGGTCGTGCAAAATCCGTGCCGGGTCCAGTTTTCTGTTGGCCGGCAGAAAACTGTGTCGTAGCCGGCCCTGTCACTTTGCGAGTTTTAAGTTTGCACTTTCGGCTGAGTAGTAATAGCAGCTTTACCTGCTGTTTCTTTTGCAAGGTTAACTTTGTTATGTATACTGGAAAATCTGTTTGAAAAATTGACGTGGTAAAATGATGCAGGAGCTGATACGTTTCTCTATCTCTTCTACAAGAGACTAATGCATAGTAACCTCATTTTTAAAAAAAAAAGTTGTCAAAGAGATCATGGTAATGTTTTTCTAATGTCTAGTTTCCATTTTGGAGGGTATGGCTTTACTTGAGATCAAATGTGGGTATGTTTCGTCAGCACTTTTGCTCTGCTCAGATAACGTCGAGGAACTATGTAATTCAAGCTGATAATACAGAACTTTCATAAACCAGGACTTCATATTGTAGCGTAAACCAAAATAAATAAAGGATATTTGTTGTGCTATGTTACTTGCCCTCTTTGAGCTTTGTTTGTCGTCTTAAGCAATAACTATAAATATATATAGTAGCAAGGCAGTTCCAAAGAAAGTGTTTTGTGTCTTGGCTTTTGTTACTTTGGCATCATTCTGAATGCAGCTTTTTATCTAGTGGCGCTTGATTTTCAGGTTTGAGACAATTACGAAGAAAAAAAAAGTGGGGAAAACATGAAACACTGGATGAAATAAGACAGCACCTTTGTAGAAATGCCCCTTGGGTTGTGCTGTAGACATCTTTAGTACTTGTGAAAACAGATAGTTTAATAAAATATTAGTGTTTTGTGAATATAACAGCTTTTAAAACTGCTTGCTGCAACTCTGTCATGCCTCTGTAGACCAACAGTTAGTTACACTGCTGAGATTAGTAAAGTGAAACTTTGATTGCTTGGGCGCTGCTTGCCCAGAAAACCTGGATTATTACAAACTGTGAAGTGGATACTCAGAAATGACCAGCTGAGTTCCCACCACTCCAGTAGTTGGTAAATCCATCTCGGTGGATTTAGTTCAAACAGCATAGTTGATAACTTGTTATGGGCCGTTAACAGTGGTAGCCTTTGATCGTACCTGGTTTCACAGGACTTAAGTACGTGAGCAGAGAGACCAGGAAGAGAAAGGAAGGGTTGTTGGTTACATCTTAAGGCGTTATCTCCTTTAACTAAACCTTTGTGTTAAACTCTACACTTGGAATTTGGACTTTTCTGTTTTTAAATATATATATGTGTCTGTATAAACTACACATACAAATGCATATGCATGTAGCCTTAAATATCGTAGTCTTATCGATGTTACCCTCAAAAACTCTGAGTAGTAGGATGAAAGTAACCAGTCTACATACTCACTTTCCATAAATACCGCTAGAATGTTACAACTACTTCTACAGTTTCAAACTTCAGTTCCCACTATTAGAATTTCAGGACACTTGCCAGAGCACTGAAGAGACTTCCCAAGGTTAGGAAGCTTTCAACACTGATAGCAGAAAAGACTGTGTTAGTAGCTTGAGGAAGTCCGTGCTCTAGTATTATAGTGTGCCTGGATTTCTGCTACAAAGTGTCAAATGGATTTTGCTAACTGTTGATAGCCCATTAACGATATTATGGCCATTGTGTTTCTGATGGGTTTTGCGCTTCACTGAGTTGTATTGTGGAGCTAGAAAACTTAACTGGATGGTGAGAGCTTGGGGTAATAATGGTTAGACCTAAGTGGCAGCTTCTTTGCCTCAGAATGAATGTGAGAGTTGCTTCTCTGTGGCACCTGAAAGCACCAGATACCAGGTTTTGCTGATCAGAGGTTCTTCTGTTTCTTTCTAGTTGAATCAGTTTGTTGTTAAATAACATAATCTTCACTTTTGGGTATTACAGTGATGAACATTCTGTCAGAGAGGTGATAGGCAGAGGATCATTCTCTGGGGGAACAAAATAACTGTATTATCCAAGGTCATTCTTTGCAAAACACATGCATGAAGAATGGGATGCAAAGTAGAAAAATAGCATCTGTTACACAGTGGAATTCCCTCTGAACGTGACAGTAGGTCATAAGGTGCATAGCTTTATATGTTGACCCTCAGTGGGGTTTATTGATTCGAAGCTATCGGCTGCTTAACATTCCAGATTGTTACACTTGTAATACATTTATTTGGATTTATAAAACAAGTGGGAATATCTGGAAATTCTCATAGCCTTTGAAAAAATAAAATTTAGGTGTAACTTATTTTAGTAAGCTAACAGGGGAAATCCTTTTCCAAATAGATAATTCATTTTCTTTCAGTAAAGCAAGTTATGTTTTCTCCCAACTGTCTTAAATGAAGAGTTCTGCTGTGAAAGCCAGTGGACCATTAATGAGTGGGTTCAGAGAGCTGGGAGGGGCTTTCAGAGAACGTTGTGCTTTTAACTTGCTTTCTTTGGTGCCAGAGAGTGTGCTTAAAGCCGTGGTTTCACATCCTGTCTCTTGGGCTGGCTCTAGTCCTTGTCTGACCCTTTATGAGGTGGATCCAGTGTACAAAGTTGTTGGCTTACTGTAGTGAAATAGCTCTGTTCGAAAGAATGCTGGAGGAAGGTGGGCATGCCTGTCAGCTGAAGAGACCTATCCTGTGCTGCCATCTGGAAATACTCTCTCTGATAAAACAATCATTTGGTAGGTGAAGTGGTGGTTCTGGTTGTTCTTATCGGCAGAGAAACCAGGGCCTCTTAATGTTTGCAGCGATAAGTCGTTGCTTGATATGGCTGTGACGGAAGTGCTCTTTATGTCTCTTTGTAGCGTCATTGGTGTGGTACTGAATACATGTTTCTGTTAATTCTAGGGTTTTGGCCTGCATGAATGAATTCAAATCTCTCTTTTATAGGTAGAAAATTGGGTTTTTTCTTTGGAATCACTTGAATTCTCATGCTTTGTGCATAGAAACTGTTCTAATATTGTGCAAACTATGGATATGGTCATATTGTGACTTCTTTATAGAAAAACGTGCATATTTCAATGTTTGGTACCTTTTGGAACTTTTTGTAGGAAAACTAACTTTTGGAGCTTTCAACCAAGAACAAAAATAGGTGATTCAGACTTGAAATTACGTATTTTCAGTGTTCTTACATCAGTACTTTAAGTTGGTATTTTTCTAACAAAGATCTCTGCGTATTCATACCATGACCAGTTGTCCTCAGGACGCCCAACCTCCAGAGCTGGATGTTAAGGACGGGGAGATGAGTGAGGCCCCCGTAATCCAGGAGGAGATGGTTAGCGATTTGCTGTGCCAATTAGACTCCCATGAGTCTATGGGCCCCGATGAGATTTACCCCAGAGTA
>NW_009612016.1:0-653 GCF_000690535.1 Cariama cristata
CATTCTCAAGACCTGCAATGCTTGCTGTACAGACTTTGAAGTGTATTCTAAAAGAAAGGGATGCCGCCTTCCAGTACAATCTGTGAATAATTCGTGACATGCATTGAACCTATTTATATATAAAGATCTTGTGGAGGAAAGAGGACTGTTTGTACTGAAGTACCTAGACATATGTATTGGTGAAAACTTACAATATGTAA
This sequence comes from Cariama cristata, assembly GCF_000690535.1. Classification (NCBI taxonomy): domain Eukaryota; kingdom Metazoa; phylum Chordata; class Aves; order Cariamiformes; family Cariamidae; genus Cariama; species Cariama cristata. Next base: position 201 of record NW_009612016.1, read on the forward strand.
CAGGTATCTCTAAATAAAATAGCAGACTTACAGTTTAATAACTTTGATCTCCTTCTATGACTATGCGGCCCACTTGGTGGATGAGGGAAAGACTGTGGATGTGGTCTACCTGGACTTCAGCAAGGCCTTTCACACCATCTCCCACGGCATTCTCCTGGAGAAGCTGGCAGCTCATGGCTTGGACAGGTGCGGGGTGAAAAACTGGCTGGCTACCAGAGAGTGGTAGTGAATGGAGTTAAATCCAGTTGGCGGCCAGTCACAACTGGTGTTCCTCAGGGCTCAGTGTTGTGGCCAGTTCTGTTTAACATCTTTATAGATGATCTGGATGAGGGGATCAAGTGCACCCTCAGCAAGTTCGCAGACGACACCAAGCTGGGTGGGAGTGTTGATCTGCTGGAGGGTAGGAAGGCTCTGCAGAGAAGAACAACTGTATGAGGGTCAACAAGACCAAGT